>NW_004797991.1:324844-325783 GCF_000002075.1 Aplysia californica | reverse complement strand
CTCTCTCTCTCTCTCTCTCTCTCTCTCTCTCTCTCTCTCTCTCTCTCTCTCACTCTCTCTCTCACTCTCTGACTGAGTCTGTATGCCTTTGTGTGTGTTTGGGTGCCTTTGCGTTTGTGTTTGAATGTTTTAGTTGGCTAGTTTATAGCAAAGATAAAGGGCCCTTACATGCTTTCAATGACAACACACCCGTCTCATGTGACGGATGGCTTTAGATAGTAGCTAGGAAGTGATGGTAGTTTGCGCAGGTTATTAAAAAAAAACTTTTTAAATGTTTCCCCCTAAGTTTTGTCGATGGGAGTGTAAAAAATACCGACATTAGTAGAAAAAAAATCCCCAACACAAAAAACCTGCGGTAGATGGCCTTTGTTTGTTTTGGTTTGGGTTTTTTGGGGTTTTTTTTTCGTCATTTCCCTTTGGTTTGTGTTGATGAGGGCGTAAGAATGTCAAACCGCTATTCTTTCTTTCCTCATCCTTTCTACCGTCATTTTTCCTCTATTTCTTTTGTATGTTTGTCATTCTCTTGTGAACTGCTGTTTCCAGGGTGCCTTGATAGTCGAAGCAGACTTTGTGTGCTATTGAGGCTAGACAGGTGACATCCACCCCTTGGCGTTCATATATGACCTTTTATGCAGTTGCGAGCGCCGTAAAACCTTACAAAAACTAAAACCGCTGTTCTTTAAAGCGACCTGCATATCTTCCCGATGGGTCACTTCGCTGGCGTATTTTCGTGCAAAAAGTTCGCTCGTCCAATTTCTTGTGTGAAGGAAATTTGGCTTGTCATTGACAGAACTTGTAACAATGCATGGTTTTTTAAAGGTCGCGCGTGTTTAAAACTGACTGATAGCCATCAACCTTGGATTTGATGTGAATTCTTTGTGGGTTCACACGTGGGAGAGAGATAGAGGGTGGTGGACTATGACTATGGACAGCGGGGGG
>NW_004797991.1:321241-323061 GCF_000002075.1 Aplysia californica | reverse complement strand
GATATGGCCGTATTGTGTTGCAAGCGCTGTAAAACAGTTACTAAAATAAAAACAAAAATCTTCGGCACTGATATGACCTTTGTGTGTTGCAAGTGCTGTAAACCACCTACTAAAACAACAACAAAATACCTTGGCACTGAATGACCTTATTGTGTTGCAAGTGCGGAAGAACTCTTACTAAAACTACACCAAGTGGGTGATTGGCGGGTGCTGTGGTCTGGTTTGCTTCTTCTTTCCTATCAAACATCTATCGTCTTAATCTTCCCTCCTTCTTTTTTTGTGTTGGTTACTCTCTTGCAACACCTCTAATCTTCGGCACTTATAATATGACCTTATTGTGTTGCAAGTACCGTAAAACACTAAGACAAAGAAAAAAATATTGGGCACTTATATTATCTTATTATAACATTTTTAAAAACATGTTCTGCACTGATATGACCTTGTTGTGTTGCAAGTGCCGGAAGACTCTTACTACTACTAATACTAAACCAAGGCCTCGTGCATGTAGCCACGAGAAGAAGATTGTATAATATAGGGTTTATGAGGCCGGCTGGAGAAATCAGCCAAGTCCGTATAATACCTTGTCTTCCTTCTCTTAACGCAGTGTGTGGTGGGCAATAAAGCGTAGTATGTTAAGACCTTGGCCTTGGGTTCAGATTATGTGTCCTCAGGCGGGTTGTTGCTTGGTCGAGTGAGACGGAAGAGATTATAGGATGTTATTGTGGTGTTCTATAAATAACTTCGTTTATGTTTGGGCTTGATTTGTTCGATTGGCTCGTGGTTCAAGGGCGCCGCTGGTGGCTCCTACTTCCTTTGTTTTCCTCTGTTGTTTTTGTATGCCTGTCTTACCTAGGGGTGGTTGGCGGATGCTCTGGTGTGGTTTACTCCTTCTTTCCTATCAGACATCTATCGTCTTTATCTTCCCTGCTTCTTTTTTTGTATACGTTACTCTCTTGTAACACATCTGTTCTTCGGCACTTATATGACCTTTTTGTGTTGCAAGTACTTACTGAAACTAAACTAAGCTCCTACTTCCTTTCCTTTCCTTCGTTGTTTGTCTGTTCGTCTTACTTTTCCCCTAGCCGTAAATGACCATTGTTGTGTCGGTGAGCTTTTGCTCCTTCTCTCCCATCAAACATCTATCGGCTATATATATCTCTTCCTTCCATTCTTTGTATTTATTTACATTACTCTCAAGTGACACCTCTAATACTAATATTTGGCAGTTGGTGGTTCACGGGTGCTATGGTTTGGTTTGCTCCTTCTTTCTCCACAACAACAAGTAGTAACCTCCAACAACTGGTTCACCGAACTCTGGTCCGTGTTGGTCACACCGACCGACTACCCTTGGCACGCGCTGAACCGTGACGTCACGCACAGTCGTGATGTAATGCGGACGGCTTGATCTCGCTGGCAAGAAGACTCCCATGTCGCTGATTTGGTTTGCTTGTTCCTCCCAACAACAACAACAACAGCAACAACAACACCACCACCAACAACAACAACAACGCGTGGCTTGCTTTTTCTTCCCTATCTAATATCTGTCGTCCTTATCTCTCCTCGTTCTTTTTTGTGTTTGTTACTCTCTTGTAACACAATTAATCTTCGGCACTTATGTGACCTTATTGTGTTGCAAGTGCCGTAAAACTCTTAATAAAACTAAAATCTTTGACCCCAACCCCACCCTCAGCCCCCTCTTTTTCCCCTCTGTTCCTTCTATCTATGCCAGAGTTACACTTAGCTTAGCTGTTGACAGACTCTCGGGGTCGTGGGTGGTTGGGGGGTGCTCTGGTGTGGCTTGCTTCTTCTTTCCCATCAAA
>NW_004797991.1:315619-320068 GCF_000002075.1 Aplysia californica | reverse complement strand
TCGCCCTCTCTCTCTCTCTCGCTCGCTCGCTCGCTCACAACACGACCTGCTTTAACTGTTCAGTTCTGTTTACTCTCTCTGTCACAACACGACGTACTTGTTGCAAGCTGGCGTTATGGTTATTGGGCCCTTTGATGTGACCTGCTTTAATAAATAAATAATTTTTTTAAATGAATAAATAGATAAACCGTCAACAGACAAAAATAAGTTTTAAAATTAGACAAATGAATACAAATTAAAAAGACAAAAATTAAGAAAATGAATAAATGGATAAAAATTAAAAAGGCATAAACACTATAAAGAAGAACGCGGAAGAAAAACAAAAAGAAAAAAAGAACTTTATTAATATAACCCACATCATGTTTATATATCATTTATTTAATATTTTCTTCTTTATCTTTTATTTCCCCAGAGTTTGGAACCCCAATCATCCGCCAGAGTTGTGAACTTTTGTTTAGTTTGTCCATCTTTACGTGACGGGAAAAAAACCCAGCGGTCAGCATGGCTCTTACACCAGGGGCTCCACAGACCAACAAAAGTCTGTTGGAAAAATACCTGACACTGGACCAGCCCGATGACCAGGTACGGCCGCCAGACAGTTGTGCATTGTTTATTTCATGTGTTTTGCCCACTTCATATGGTCGCTTTTAACCCTATCCATATGCCTTGGGGTCATTTTGTACCCCCGAGTTGTTTTCTTCACATTTTAGAATACTTCTAGTGCGAAGATCTCTTTGAAACTTTCAGTATTTCTCAAAAAATCATTTTGGCAGACTGCTATGCAAAGCGTACGGATCGGATTAACGAGTAAATTTCCTCTGTGGAAAGTGGTGACACAGAGGTCCCCATGTCGTATGGATACGATAGTAAAACACGACGTATGGATAGGGTTAAGGACAAGCGGGCTAACTCGAATTTCGGGGGTTTCCAGAAATCTTGACCTAAACCCAAAGTGGGCATTGCCCTACCTATAGGACAGGTTTGGTTTCATTGGTGTGTATATTTGTTTGGTTATAGAGAAAATGCTCCTTGAGTTATAAAGAAACTGAACATGGGTTCAAAAGCTTTACCTTCGATTTCCTCAAAACAGCATTTTTCGTTATAGCCCCCTTGTGCTTATCATCATTTACATTATCGTCATCATCAGGTTTTAAAGTAGAAAAAATATACTTGAGACTTGGTTTGGGTTGGTTACATTGAATTAGATGCTTGTATTGGCCTGATGTTCATCATCATCGTCATCATCATCATCATCATCATCATGTCACTCCTACCTCAAACACACGTTTTCCCTACCCAGGTCATGGCTGAGTATGTGTGGATCGACGGCACTGGTGAGGGAATCCGCAGCAAATGCCGTACCTTGGACTCGGAGCCCAAGAAGCCAGATGGTAGGTTTCACTTTCAGTTAACCGGCCGCTTTATGTATGCATACATATTAGATCTATGTTGAGTAGGAACTTTTCAACTGGTGGATTTTTGGGAATGGAGTCTGAGTAGGGTCCGGATTATTACTGGGGGGGGGGGGGGGGGGGGACCAAATCTGAAGGGGATCTGGATTATTTACTGGGGGATTTTTTGGGAACCAAATCTGTGAAAGTTCAGGATTATTTTTCGGGTTGTTGTTGGGTTGTTTTTTTTTTGGGGGGGGGGGGTCTTCTTTTATTTGGAGTACCCCTCTGAGTGCTGTACCTTTCATGGTAGAACCGTAAACTTGAGCCCACCAACAATGATTCTATGGAAGCGTTAAAAAACAAAAACTATGGTTCAATGAGATCTTTTACGAAAATGTAGGCAAGAAGACTTGACCATCATAATAACAAGGAGAAGATGGAGATGGATTGGTCATGTTCTAAGGAGAGAACCAGATTCTATTGTAAAGACTGCCCTCCACTGGACACCCGAAGGACATCGCAAGAGGGGCAGACCCAAAGTGACCTGGAGACGCACAGTAGAGTCTGAAATGAAGTCCTGGAGCCGTTCGTGGGGGACGTTGACCAAGATGGCTCAAAGCTGGAGATCCTTTGTTGCTGCCCCAAATGCCAGATGGCGTAACGGGTAGTAAGTAAGTAAGTATGATTCATTAGGGGCGTAAAAACATGAACAAAATCCTCCTTCCCCTTCCAGACTGCCCCGTGTGGAACTTTGACGGGTCGAGCACGTACCAGGCCGAGGGCTCCAACTCCGACATGTACCTGCACCCGTGCGCCATCTTCCGCGACCCGTTCAGGGGAGGCAAGAACAAGCTGGTGCTCTGTGAGGTCTTCAAGTTCAACCACAAGCCCGCTGGTGAGTCTGTCCTCCATCACCACTCGTTGGGATGTCGTGGGGGGGGTTTGGTTGGTTTGTTGTTTTTTTGGGGTTTTTTTTTAGGGGGGAGAGGGTTGTTGTTTTTTAGTTGGTCTTTTCTTTTGAGGGGTGGGGTTGGTTTCTTTGTTGTTTCGTTTTTAGTTTTTAAATTGATAACATATGTTGTATTTGATTTGTCAGTCCTGTCTCTGGGGTATGTGTGTATGTTTTGTCGTTTTTGGGTTGTTATTTTTTTTTAAATGTCTTTGTTCTGTGTTATTCTGCCTCTTTGTCTCTCTCTCTCTCTCTCTCTGTCTGACTCTCTGTCTCTGTATCTCTCTCTCTCTTTCTCTCTCTCTCTGTATCTCTCTCTCTCTCGGTCTCTCTCTCTTTTAGTCCGTCCATTTTTAGGTGGGTTACGACTCACCACATGCCCCATCCTTCTTCTTCCGCATCGTTGTTTCTGTTCATTTCTCTGAAACAGCTGGGCTTGCTTTTGAAATCACCCCTGTGTCTACTTTGTCTTATGTAGACAAAGCAAAATGTCCAACAGCATCATGTTGTTTTCAAAGTGGAAAGAAAGAGCCGCTTTCAAAGCTTCTTTTTCAGTCAGTTTTTAGGCGGCGGTTACGACTCGCTGCATGCCCCCCTGTTTTTTCTTCCGTACTGTTGGGTTTATTTATTTATCTGAAACTGCTGGCTTTTGTTATGATCTCTGTGTCTAGGTAGTTTCATAGATAAACAATCTGACATCGGTGGCCTAGTGGTTAGGCTACAGGACTCGCAGAATATCTCTAGATTATGGGTTCTAGCCTCAGCTCGGTCCGACGCTGTGTCCTTGGGAAACGCTCTTTACATGAATTTCCGACTTAGTTCGGTCCTTTCGGAGATACATGTTAAACTCTGAGGTCCCACCTTTTAAATAACCTAATAGTGTTGATAGGGGCGTTAAACATACTTATACCATTTCACCAGTAGATAAACTACAACAGATCCAACAACAGGTTGGTTTCGTTTTGTTTTTTTGTTGTTGTTTTTTTAAAGGAAAGAAAGAGCTTTCAAAGAACGAGCTCGTCAGCATTTATTTCAATGGGTTTATGGTGGCATGTAGTGTATTCTTTATGGTGATATGCCGTGTGAAAAGGAGTTATAGACGCATATGAGCTTGGAATTCTATAAGTTTATAGACAGGGATGAGGCGATTAGATGCTGTGTTAAATATTCTACCAAAGATGACTGTTCATTTTGTGGCTATTAATGTTTTTTGGGGTTTTTTTTGGCATCCCGTACATTTTTTGGCGAATCTCGAATACGTGTTTAGCTCTTACTGTGCATGTGGTGTATGTATGAGTGTTTGGTGTGTGTGTGTGTGTGTGTGTGTGTGTGTGTGTGATTGAGATAGGGGGTTGGAAGATACAGAGATAGAGAAAGGGACTGAAGGGAAAGAGAGCAGTAGAGATATAGATGTATTTTTGCACATAGCTCAAGTGTTTTTGTTTTCGAAACACGATTGACTATGCTACGAAGATAAATATGGGATACTAGCTGGGCCCCCTTTCGATGAAAGGAATGATCCCTGCATTAACATCAACTGAAAGTCATTGGCCTACTATATTTACATTCTACTGGAATGGAGCAATACATTTTTGAGACATGTAACAATGATAAGGTCTCGATCTATACTCTCAAAACAAAATGCACCTCACGAAATATCACTTCCGGTGCTTCTGCTGTGGAGGACAGCTACTCAGATTTGTTTCGTTTCTAAGTGGAATTATCGCAAAGGTCAAAGAAGGACAGGAACTTTTTGTCAAATAATCTTTTTTTCTGAATTCAGGAAGTGAGTGAATAAATAAAAAATCGGGCTCCGCCTTGGGGACCTATCTATCTTTTTGCAAGCACTTGCCAACTTTCAACTCTGTAGCTGTCGTAGATTTGTGGGAAAAGTGACACATGTGTACCCAAGTTGCCAAATATATAATAGACTATTCAGCCGTGAGGCCTGGTCTTTGTATACTGTAAATCTATGAAAGGAGAAATATGACGATCCAGGAATAGAATAGGAGAGAGATAGAGACTTAAAAATTTATGAAGACCTAAAAACGATTACAAATGTATCCCCTCCTCTACCAAAAAAAAAAAAAAAAAAAAAAAAACTCA
>NW_004797991.1:314083-315519 GCF_000002075.1 Aplysia californica | reverse complement strand
ACCAAAAAAAAAAAAAAAAAAAAAAGAAACTCGACTAAAAAAAACAAAATAAAAAACTAAGCTGTGATGCTCAAGTCAATATTGTGCGTCCATCGTGTACACTAAGTCACCTCTCCTCATCAATATTCTGAACAAATACTGCTAGTTGCAGAGAAGTAGCTCCTTGATTTTCAGATGTAAATTTTCTGAAAGGTGGTTGGTTGTTCTTTGCCAAAAAATATGTGTAGTTTTTAGTTTTACTAAACATTTTACAGCACTTGCAACACAATAAGGTCATATAAGTACCGAAAAATAGATGTGTTTCAAGAGAGCAACACACACAAAAAATTAAGGGGGAGAGATGAGGACGATAGATGTTAGAAAAGAAAGAAGGAGCAAACCACACCAAAGCCCCCGCCAACCACCCACATAATAAGTGTAGTTTAAAAGATGCACAGTGATGTGAACGATTTGGGACTAACTAGAAAATGACTGACTTAATAATAATATGGAGGCCTTTAGACATAGTACAGAAATAATACAGAGCTTTACTTTCTGTTCTTCAATACCGGGTCAGGTGTATTGAACATTTAGAAGAAAACGAAATAGGACGTATGTATAAAAAGAGTGCGCTGAAATCGTCACCCAAAATCTCGTTGAAATAGAGGGATTGGGGATTTTGTTTGATTTTTTGTTTTAGATTTTTAATTAATTTTTTTTTTTTGGAGGGGGGATGGTGGGAGAAGGTAAGTCAATATCACGATGTAACGGTTTTCTTTTTTATTATGTCCCCATCTCCTGCTCCTCATCCTTCTTCTTCTCCTCTCCTCCTTGTGTTGACTTTCCGCTGTCCTCACATGTCACAGCAGGTGTGTGAGGGAGCCCGGTCGTCTTTTGGGGTTTCCCATAATGGCCAGTGCACACTGACAGTGGCAGTCGAATTCAATCAATCCAATCGAGTCGGTGGGTGGTTGGCGGGTGCTCTGGTGTCACCGTGTGGTTTGCTTCTTCTTTCTTATTGAACATCTATCGTCCTTATCTCCCCCTCTTCATTTTTATGTTTGTTACTCTCTTGTAACACACCTCTAAATCTTCTGGCGCTCATTTGACCTAATGCAGTTGCCTTAGAACTAGAACTAGAATCGAGTCGGAGTCAGCCAGATTGGGTTTTTTTTCTCCGTGGATGGGCAGGCTACCTTTCAGGCTGCACAGTACAACGTGCGATTCGGATCGCAACCTTGGAAAAACAAACGCGTTTGATTTCGTCGAATGTCACAATCGAATTTTGTTGAAATCAGTCCAGTTGTGCTTAAAATCAGTCCAGTTGTGCTTAAAATCAGTCCAGTTGTGCTTAAAATCGTGGTTTTTGCCTTTCCATGGAGAACTACCGCGTCTTTTTACTTTTCCCCCTTTTTCTTTTTCTTTGATTATTGGAAGGAAAGAAAACAAAAAAGGGG
>NW_004797991.1:310399-311787 GCF_000002075.1 Aplysia californica | reverse complement strand
TCTCTCTCTCTCCACCCCCCACCCCCCACACCCATTGCAGCTTTCATCCTTGATCTATTTCTGCATCAGTTTGTTTTTTAAAAATCTAACAACCTCTTCTTCCACTGTTCCTATAGATATTTTTTAAAGATCTAACAATCTCTTCTTTCTCTGTTCCAATAGATTAAAAAAAAATCTAACATCCTCTTCTTCCACTGTTCCTATAGATTTCTGTATTTATTTATTATAACCATAAAATGTTTTGATTTGGTGTGGTTTGCTCTTCTTTCCTATTCTATCAAACATATCGTCCTTATCTCCTTTCGTGGGTGGTTGGCGGGTGCTCTGGTCGGATTTGCTCCTTCTTTCCTATCAAACACATCGTCCTTATCTCTCCTCCTCCCTTTTTTGTGTATGTTACTCTCTTGTTACATGTCTATTTTTTTGCACTTATATGACCTTATTGTGTTGCAAGTGCCGTAAAAGGCTTGTGAAACTAAAACTATATCTCCTTTCCTACTTTTGTTGTTGTTGTTGTTCGTCTCCTGCAGCACTTCTTCTAATCTCCGACACTTATATTATATTATTATGACATTGTTGTGCTGCAAGTGCCGTAAAACTCTCTTCTTTCTAAAACTAATTTTTTAAAAACTTTATTTTTGCTCTCTGAGAACTCCCAAGTGACCAAATGGCGGGCCCACCCTTGACGTTGACCCCATGCCTAGATCTGTCTCAGTGTATGCATATCCTGCCTTTTCCCTGCACTTTCTTCAACGATTATATTTTTTTTTGTCTTTCATATAATATGGTCGCTTTTAAGCGCAAGGGGGCTATCCCGAAAAATGCTGTTTTTAGACAATCGAAGGTAAAGTTTGTGCCCCTTGTTCAGTTTCTTTAAAAGACACGGAGAGTTTTCTTTATAACCAAACCATAAATATACTCACCAATTAAACCAAACTTCTCCTATTGGTAGGGCAATACCCACTTTTGGTGTAGGGCAAGATTTCTGGAAACCCCCGGAATCTGGGCTAGCCCGCTTGTCCTTAAAAGCGACCGTATTATTCTTTTACTCTAAGACAGGTGCTGTTGTATTATCGTAGTCCTAAGTCTGCCGTTGAGTTTTGTGGTGGTCAGATTTTATATATATACATGTATACGTTTCGCCGCACGTCAAGCTTAACTAAATCTCAGCTTGTGTATGGTTATGTCAGCATACACATACGCACACGTGCGCGCGCGCACGCTCACACACAGCACAGAGTGAGACGCACACAGGGGGAAGGAGTTGGAGAATGAGAGAGAGAGAGAGAGAGAGAGAGAGAGAGAGAGAGAGAGAGAGAGAGAAAGGGAGAGAGAGAGGGAGAAAAGAAGAGAGAGGGAGATGAGAGAGAGAAAGAGAGAGAGAGAGA
>NW_004797991.1:306320-307933 GCF_000002075.1 Aplysia californica | reverse complement strand
GGTCAGTCATTGCAATAGGTAACCGGGAAAATCGCCGCAAAAGTTAAAAAAACAAAACAACCCAGCAAACAAGACCCCCCCCCAAAAAAAACCCAAAACAAAACAAAACAACAACAACACCAAAACCAAAACCCGCACCGGCTAAAAAGTCCCCAAAAGCCGTGTGCACCTGTCAAACAGAACTTTTGCTCCCGGATGTTATCGTAAATTATTGGTGGTTGACGGGTGCTCTGGTGTGGTTTGCTTCTTCTTTCCTATCAAACACTTATCGTCCTTATCTCCCCCTCCTTTTTTGTGTTTGTCATTCTAAACTTAGGCACTTATATGACCTTATTGTGTTGCAAGTGCCGTAATACTCGTACGAAGAAAAAAAAAAGGAATAACGTAGGGTTGCTGTTTCTGAGAGCGTACACTTGATCAATTCTTGACAGTACAGAAGAACATTGTGATAATAGCAGAGATTTTGATGACGTCAGTCTCTTGTAACACCTCTAATCTGTGGGTGGTTAGCGGGTGCTCTGGTGTGGTTTGCTCCTTCTTTCCTATAGAAAACTATCGTCCTTATCTCCCCGTCTTCTTTTTTATGTTTGTTACTCTCTTGTAACACCTCTAATCTTCTGGCGCTCATATGACCTTATGCAGTTGGAGTGCCGTAAAACACTAAAACTATTTTTTTATATTTTTTTTATTAAACATCTCTAATATTCTTGCGCTCAAATGGCTTTATTCAGTTGCGAACTCCGTACTAAAACATCTACTAATACTTTTTAAAGTCTTTTTTTTTTTTTTTTCGAAATCGTTTCAAGGAGGTCCGGGTAGTTGGAGGGCGCTGCTTTTTTCCCCTTCTTTTGTTTCCTGCACGGTGCCGGTTGTCGTTGTTATGTGCTTCTTCTTATTGTTGGTAGAACAAAACCAAACAAAAAAAAAAAACTACAAAAACAAATCACGCACGGAAGATTTCAAATTCGGTATCCTGTTTGGGGATCAAGGTCGTGTTGCTTTCAAGTGGTGTCAGACCGTCTTCCCAGATTTTGTCTCACCCTATTAAGTCGGGAAATCGCGAAATTATGTAGATTTAACTCCCCCTCGCAGCGCTATAAAATTATTAATGGGGCGGGACCTCCGGATTCCATGTCTGATAGGACCGAATCAAAGGGGAAAAGTCACTGAAAGTGCCTTTCCCAAAGTACATAACGTCGGGCAGTGCTGAGTCTCGAATCCCCGGAACCAGCAATCTCGAGATAGCGAGTCTTGATAGCCTAACCCAGCTAAATTACCTACCGTGAGTGGTTGGTGGGTGCTTTGGTGTGGTTTGCTCCTTCTTTCCTATCAAACGTACATCGTCTTTATCTCCCCTCCTTCTTTTTTTGTGTTTGTTACTCTCTTGTAACACCTCTAATCTTCGGCACTTATATGACCTTATTGTGTTGCAAGTGCCGTAAAGCTCTTACTAAAAATAATTTAAAAAACTGTCTGCCGACGCCACAAATATCGGTTAGCCGTTATATCAACACATTGCCAAAAAAAACAAAAACACGAACAACTGATCCTCTCAGCCTCTAATTTGTTCCGGGATATTATTGTATTCCTTTTTTGTTTTTGTAAAGTGTTTT
>NW_004797991.1:301533-304498 GCF_000002075.1 Aplysia californica | reverse complement strand
TCTCTCTCTAACTAAACACACACATACACAAACACACACACATACACACACACGCACACACATACATACACACACTAAGATAAATAAAAGTAAAGATTTATGGTCCAGGTGGTGTAGTGTCTGTTGGTCGTGTGAAAATCGGAAGGCGTCGAATGGGTGAGTGTGCACCCCGTCCTAACATGTTTGGGAGGAAGAGTAGCAGCTGATCCACGTTGAGTCACAAGTGCTGGAAGTTTGAACAAATATAACCGACATAATAATATACATGTGTGGTTATCTTCACGCTGCCCCTGCCCTCTCCCATGTGTGCATGTTTGTGTCATCCTGTGATTGATGGGCTGGGACGTAAGTCTTTTCTCGTCCCAAGGTTTGTGGTGGGTGGTTGGCGGGTGCTCTGGTGTGGTTTGCTCCTTCTTTCCTATATTAAAAAATATATCGTGTCTATCTCCCCTCCTCCTTTTCTGTGGTTTTTTTTACTCTTTTGTAACACCTCTAATCTTCTGGCGCTCATATGACCTTATGCAGATGCGAGCGCCGTAAAACCTTTACTAAAACTAAACTGTGAAGATGGTTTGGTGGCTCCACTTGTAGTACGTCATTTTTTCACCCCCAACACACACACACGCTCTTTTCTTGTTTGTTTTTTGTGTCTTTCTTTCTGTGTTATCTTTTCCCTCAATTACCTTTGTCTGTGTGCTCCTTTTCCCCTCAAAACAAACTAACTTATTGCGTAAGTCTGTTTTTTTTTTCACCCCAAGGCTCCTGTTTTGTTTAGATGGCTTGACTTCGCCTGCCTGTAGTAGGTCGTACTTCTTCCTACTTTTACTTACAGTGTGTCTTTCAATCTGAACGTTGTGTGTCTTTCAATCTGAACTTTGTGTGTCTTTCAGTCTGACCTTTGTGTGTCTTTCAATCTGACCTTTCCCCTAAATATATGTCATCGTGTTCTATTTGCAATGACAAAGTAGTGCAGACGCCTCATTTTTCTGATATTGTGTCAATGTTCCTTCGCTTTCCTCAGCGTGAACTTAACTTCTTGCGTAATTCCTATCTTGTTTCAAGTCTCGTGGTTTGGGAAGATGGTTGAGTGATGCCACTCGTAGGTCCTACTTCATAACTTTCCCTACCTAACAACAACAACAAAAAATGGTGTGTCTTTTAGTCGGACTTTGGTGGGTGGTTGGCGGGTGCTCTGGTGTGGTTTGCTTCTTCTTTCCTATGAAACATCTATTGTCTTTATATCCTCTCCTTCTTTCTTGTGTTTCTCACTCTGTTGTAACATCTTTATCTTCGGCACTTATATGACCTTACTGTGTTGCAAGTGCCGTAAAAACCTTACTAAAACTAAAACTCAGTCGGACTTTTTCCCTAAGTTACTGTTACTGATAGTGTGTAGCTAGATGTGCTTCTCTTTACTCAACTCAAAAGTTGTGACTCGTGGTTTGTGTGGATGGTAGAATGTGGGTGGTTGGTGGGTGCTCTTGTGTGGTTTGTTCCTTCTGTCCTATCCAACATTTGTCGTCCCTATCTCTCCTCCTCCTCCTTTTTTGCGTTAGTTACTCTTTTGTAACACATTTATTTTTCAGCAATTAGATGACCTTATTGTGTTGCAAGTCCCGTAAAACTCTTACGAAACTAGATGGTTGAACGACGCCACTCGTAGGTCCTACTTTTAAATTAATAAGATGGGTATTTGGAGTGATTTTCTTGTAGTCAGAACACAAGGTTTTATGTTACTGTTGTACACTATTCTGTATTGTAAAGCACTCAGAGCCTGTTTACTTTAATCGGGGTTGAGCGCTATATAAATGTCATTTATTATTTTTACTTCTTAACTTTCCCTACGTAACACAAAAAGGCGTGTCTTTCAGTCATACTTTTTTTCTTAAACGATTGTTACTGATATTGTGTTGATATATATGCTTCTCTTTACTCAACTCAAACTTGTGACGTAAGGCATTTCTCGTTCAAGGCCAGTGGTTTCGGCGCCATTTGTTTACTTTCTTTCTTTCTTTCTTTTTTTCAAATTCCGTTTTTCTGTCTTATCTTCCCTAAAACGACCCTTATTGTGTTAGACATGGCTTTCTTTACCCAAAGCAAACTCGGCTTATTGCGTAAGCCATTGTTCGTCTCAAGGCTGGTGGTTTGTGTACACAGTTGGATAGCCTCGAAACAATCGAACATCGGACAGGAAGCACCAAACTTCGAACATGAAACCTCGAACATCAAATTTCGAACATGAAACCCCGAACATGAAACTTCGAATATGAAAGGCCGAACATGAAACCCCGGACATGAAACCTCGAACATCAAACTTCGAACAAAGCCCCAAGTCTGTGCGTGGTCTCAATCAATGATTATAAATACTTTACGGTCTCTGGTCTCAATGAGCAGTTCCGGGTCATGCCGGGTATAGTGACCCACTTCCTCTGTTGACCAATCGCTCGGCTTTGGAGCCAGAATATGGCGGCATAATCTGTACTACTTAGTTACTGCAGATAGAACATGGTGACATTTATTATTGTACTCTTCCCAAGTGTATCTGGGTCGTGTGGATAGGTCAAGGCCGTGTGGGTCAAGACGCGCTCTGCTCTGACCCCGCACTCGATGGATACTGATAAGGTTTCGATGACCCATAGCGCTTTGCTGACTGAACGATTTTCGTAACGCTCTAAACTCCTGTCGTAAGATTGTGTCCACTTCTCAGTAAAGAGTTTTTGTTTGTTTTAGTAGAGGTTTTACGGCGCTCGCATCTGCATTAGGTCATATGAGTATGAGCGCCAGTCAGTAAGAGTTTGACGGTCTTTGAAAGTTCTTATTATTAATTTTATATTACTGGCCATGTTTGACTTTCGTGAATGATTAATATTATGCCTGTTTCGTTCACGTGATCTTTTGTATAGGATTTGGACCGCCGGCACTTCATCTGTTGCTACGAGATAAGTTGAGGCTCATGGATGGCAAT
>NW_004797991.1:294611-296923 GCF_000002075.1 Aplysia californica | reverse complement strand
CATTTTTCGTTCAAGCATAGTAGAATTGTAAATGGGCTGACTCATGTCACACTCATAACTGTGCCTGATCTACAACAGGAAACTGCTACTTTTTCTTTCCTGATCCTTACTATTGTCATTTCCCTCTACTTCTTTTGTATGTTTGTCACTCTCTTGTGACCTGCTATTTTGGGGTGCCTTGATAGTCGAAGCAGACCTTGTGCTGATGAAGCTAGAGAGGTGAGCAATTGAAGTCTGATTCCCTGTAAAGACTTCTCTGTTGACACCCACCCCTTGGCGCTCATATGACCTTCTGCAGTTGCGAGCGCTGTAAAACCCTCTACTATAAAAAAAAAAAATTAAATTAAAAACAATTCCAAATGTAATACTCTCCTTCTCCAATGTCACTCACCCTAAATAATGTCCCTCCCCCCTCCCTCTCAGAGCCATCGAGGACGCCATTGAGAAGCTGTCCAAGCACCACGTGCGACACATCAAGGCCTACGACCCACGCGAGGGCAAGGACAACGAGCGACGACTCACCGGTCACCATGAGACCTCCAGCATCCATGACTTCTCTGCTGGAGTCGCCAACCGAGGAGCCAGTATCAGAATCCCACGACAGGTAGGAAGCTGGATCATTCATTCGGAAATTGCTAAAATACAACTCTTCATTGATGCAACTGAATTCTGGAAAATATAACTCCCCAACCCGCTCGGTATTCTGAAAAATACAACTCTCCAACTCGCTCGGTATTCTGAAAAATACAACTCCCCAACTCTCCAACTCGCTCAGTATTCTACAAAATACATTTCCCAACTCACTCGGTATTCTGTTCTGGGTAACAGTTGTTGTTATCGATCCAGCGACAACTGGGCCCTTTCCCTTGTGTCCAATACCATAAAGTGATAGCTGCTGTCGTGTCTGTACTGGGTAAAAGTTGTCAACTTAAGCACACCCCGTCCCCCACCTCCTCCATTTGGAACTTTCTTGACCTAGTTTGCTCATCATCAGGTGCCCAAGGTTGTGTGTCCTTGGGAAAGGCACTTTACGTAAATTTATCCAACTTCACCCAGAAAGAAATGCTTACCCAGCTGTAAACAGTTAAAGATTGTTTCAGTTTGCTAGTGTTTGAGCACATGTAGTCCGCAGCCGAAAATGTTTCTGAGTGTCCTAGGGTTTGCTGGGGTAGTAATAACAGTTGTTTAGCACCTAGAGCATGCTGTAGTGCGTGGCTGCGTGCTATACGAGTATAAAGGCAAATATGAATGTCGCATATATATTTTTAAAATGTTTTTCTTCTTTTCTTTTTAATATGTTATTCTCCAGTAACCCCTTTTAAACTTCTGCATTTAAACGTTGCAAGTGCTGTAAAAACTCTCAGTGAAACTAAACTCCAACCACCTCATTCCCCGTCCAGGTGGCAGAAGACGGTCTGGGATACCTGGAGGACAGACGACCCTCGTCCAACTGCGACCCTTACGCCGTGACTGAGGTGCTTGTGAGGACCACCGTCTTGTCGGAGTAAGCGACGACACACCATGCCACGCCACGCGCGCTCTACTCACACACGCGCACACAGACAGACAGACAGATCGCACGACAACCGCTGGGAGGGACCACTAGGAGCCGCACGATGCAACCACGGCCATCACACCACCGCCCCGAGGGGATTTTTTGTGCTGTGATGAAGAGAAAAGAGAAAAATTTTTAACTGTCATTACTTAATTAACTGTTTTGGTTTTTTGTTTTTAAAGAAATCCGTAACAACAGTTGGCCACTTGGATTGTTGGTGACTGTTGCTGTGATGGAGCTGTGCTATGGGTTTGGTTTGTTTTTATTTGAAAACACCTTAAAAAAGTGGAAAGTTTGAAACTGAAATGGTAACAAACAAGTGTAATTTTGAATAGTCGTGTGATTAATGTTCATTTGATCAAGCAGCACACTTATATATGGCAGTTATACGCCAGATATCAGGGATTTTTTTTTTCCTTTTTATTTTCTGTCCTATCAAAGGCTGTTGTTCTTCCTACGTCTCCTTAGACCTGTTGGTGTTGATAGAATATTATTTTATTTAGATTCAAAATCTCATAGACTGCCTAGATATAGATGGGCTGCTTCACGTAGTAGTAAAGCTTATCTGGTAGTAAAGCTTATCTCTCTACCTTTTATCAGTTTCAGTCAAGGTTTGTTTGGAGTCGCATATTGATTTGGTTCCAATTCGCGTAGTGTGGCTTTTCAGCTGGTCTGTTATGTTCCGTTCTCTCGTTCCACCTCTGCGATGATTCAGTGAGTTTTTCTTCTTTTTTTTTTTTTTTTTTTTTTTTTTCCC
>NW_004797991.1:236200-294511 GCF_000002075.1 Aplysia californica | reverse complement strand
GGTTTTTTTTTTTTTTTTTTTTTTTTTTTTTTTTGTCGCCTTAACCAGGTAGTTGAGCACCCATAGTGTTGTGACGAGGTCCTGTGTGTCTCTGAAGGTGGTCGTGTGTACACATCTTTTTATCAATCATTTCTCAATGTAATTCCACTCTATGTACCGGCCTCCTCTCTGTGGCTCTGCTTTAAGACGAGAGGGAGGAGGTCGCTGTAGTTTGCAAATTTTAATCTTTAGTTGCTTTCCGTTTTATCAGCAGAGGCAACTATTATTATTATTAATTAAGTAATTGATTATTATTAATTTAGTAGTTAATTGTCTTTGACTATATTATTGTCGGATTTTGTAATTGTGTTGTAAATTTTGTGACAGTTCTCGTATCTGTTGGAACATTTTGGTGTGACACATTCTGTTACTGAACTAAGGAAGGAAGAAACGCCTTTCGTCTTGATCCTAAAAGTACTAGAAGTATTTGTTTGGGACTGCATTCCAGTTGTGTGCATGAGTGTGTGCTTGTGGCCAGGGTTTAGTGTACGAAAGCCAATACTTTGAAAGTACATTGTTATTTGTGCGTCGTTTCCATGTAGTTTTCTTATCGTTATTTTGAAGGCAAGGTACACCTAACACCCCACTGGGGAGGAGGGAGAGGTTTGGGGAGGGGTGGGGGGGGGGTGATCGGGCCTAGCGCTAGCAGCCATATTTGTTTACTGGGTAAACCCAAGTCTGTTAGCTCTAGCCTGATGAGGAACGTTGCCGTTTTTGTTTCGTGATCGCGTCGTTGTCAGTGAATTATTGTCGTGTCGCTCGGCTGTCAGTCATGTCCCTTAGGTGTCATGTCATGTCACTCGGCTGACAGACATGTTTATATACGGATAGAGAGGCTCCGTCTTACTTAGGTGCGATGGGTGTTTCCTTTTTTTTTACAAACATTGCTGGGCTAGGGGAATTGATTTTAATGTGGTCTGATCGTAGAAGGTGCTTATTAATTTAGGCTTTGTCATGTGTGATATTGCATTTATTCTGTTGATTGTCAGTTCTAATAAGTAGCATGCATTATCAATCACTCCTGTATCCTTTAGCTGATTTCTTTGTCAGCGACTGTGCATTCATTGGTTGAATGTTCGGTTTTTAAAATGGGTTTTATTTTCGTGGTGTATTTTAATTGTTCAGATGCGTTTTTGTTTTGTTTTTTCAGGAAGTAATTTGTCCCGTGTTCTTCATTTATGCAAAGTTTATAAATCTGGCAATATATACTTTACCTTCTGGTGTGTTCCATTGTAACATTTGTAGAATTGTGCGTGGCGAGAGGGCACTGCTGCTGCTGTTGGTTGTCGCGTCCCGTCTCGCCGCTATCTACCCCTGATCTCCCATCATGGTCTCATGATCCACCCTTCCTACTAACAAGTCCTCGTTTTGTAGACTTTTACGCTTACAGTTTCAGGCTTTTGGGCAAATTTATATATATATATATATACGTATTAGAATGTTCCTTCCAAATTAAATGTTTACACTTTTGCAGGAGGCTGATGAAACTTTGACAGTGATGTAATGCATTCAAATTTATATTGTGTGGAGTGATACAGTAGTTGGCAAGTGAATATTACTTCTTTTTTTTTTTTTTTTTTGAAAATTGAAAATGTAAGTCAGCATTCCGTTCTTTTAGCAAGATGAACTTGTGCCTTATGTAGAAAAAGAAAAAAAGAAGGTTTATGAAGTCAGAGAAGCAATAGCTACCACCTATTGTGTCCCCGCCAAGGATATAAATATAATGTATCTCTACTTATGATTCATCAGAATCCAAAGGTCTTTATTAAAGATCAGATCAACTTTATCGAACCACGAGGGGAAATTTTGTAATTGTGGGAAATATCGAAAGCTAAGTTTGACTTGGCAGTTTTGTTGTATTGTCACCTACACACAAAAATCTGAGTTGCCATGCCCGTCTCTTATCTACAAAACTGGACACACACATTCATTCTGACTAGGGCACGGTCTCATTTCTATTGCGGGAGACAATAACAGATGAGTGACCACTGGGCAGTCGAGGTCGGCCATAGCGTCTCGGGCCAGGCTTGTCCTCACCATCGGAGGGGGGCGGGGCTGTCCACTGATTGGTACTGCCCGGTGGTCAGTAGGTCGCCGTGTCTACGACTAACAATAGTAACAACCACCCCCTTTGTTACCTCGATGGCATTCATTCATGTGGTTCTCGTACACAAGATTTCTTCATTCTCAATAAAATCTCTAATGGCTATAGAAGAACCTGTTGTTGTTTTTTGTTTACTTATTTTTAATCTTTTTCAAAGTTCGTAAAACTCTTACTAAAACAAACGTTGTGGGTGGTTGGCGGGTGCTGTGGTGTGGTTTGCTCCTTCTTTCCTATCAAACATCTATCATCCTTATCTCTCCTCCTTTTTTGTATGAGTATGATCTTATGCTGTTGCGAGAGCCGTAAAACACTTCAAAAAGAAAAACAAACAAACTGACCAAGTGGGTGGATGGAGGATTAAACTTAAGTAACTCAATTTAGTCTCCACCGTGCTACTGGAGACCGCCCAGGGGGTTGGAGGGCGCCACTGGTAGCAGGTCCTGCTTCTTTACTTTCCCTCTCTGGTTGTTGCTCTCCGTCTGTTAAGTGTCTTACTTCCTCCCGGCACTAAGTGACCATTATTTTGTCAATGTGCTTCCCTTCACTCGAACTCAAATTGGGTGCTCTCGTGACCTAGAGGTTAAGGTATTGGCCTCTCAGTCACAGGTCCCGGGTTCGAATCCGGATAGGGACCGAAAGATTTTCTTCTCTAAAATTGTCTACTTTCTCCTTCTTTCCTTATCTCTTGCAATATTCTGTAGTCTGCTTTCGTCTTCTCTTTCTGCCCCACCCCCTCACCCCCTCCTTTTGGCTCCTGACTCTTTCTGCCGCCTTTCTATTGCTACTCCTTGGCTCCTTCTTACTGCTGTCTTTCAGTCACACCCCTGATCTTCTGGTAAAAAAGATCTAAACCTAGCCTTCTCGGACAATGGGGAAAAATCTCGGAGGGCCTGTGTGCAAGTTGCGCACGTTAAAGATCCCTTGGTGGTCTAAAATCGATAAGAGTAGGCTTCGGCGCCACCCGGGCAAAAGTTAAAATTTCCTGCCAACTGAAAAAGTTTAAAGTGTCCGCGCGCTCATGCAGAACTTGCGAGTGCCGTAAAACGCTTACGATTAAACAAAAACTTTTCCCCAGCATTAAATGGTCATATTTATTGTGTCGGTGAGATGCTTGCTGAAGGAGATGGGCTGGCTGGTCTCAGTGGTAAAATTAGCGAGGAAATGACCCCCAAGCTTTGATAACTTCAATTATAGCTTGAGAGTGCTTGAAAACTGAAAAAGTGACACATTTTGTGGCTTTAATGAACGTTTTTCAGTAAAAATTCACACGGGAATGTCTTTATGGATACAGGGTGTTGAGTCAAAAAAATAAAAATTCTGTAAAAAAAATGCCAAACTGGCAGAAAAATGCATGTTTTCTATTTCATTATTTTGACGAGCGCCTGATTTCACCACGATGCCTCACAAATGTCTTACTTTTCCAGCACTAAATGACCATTATTGTGTCAATTTTAATGTGCTTCTATTTACTCAAACAAACCAACAAATAAACAGGACAGTGAAATCCAAAGCCCAGCCTCTAAATAGTAACCCTGTAATTTATTATTTATGCCTCCATCATCAACATAATTTAGATCATTTAGGAGGAAAAATTATAGCAAAGACACAGAATGTGGGTAGATCCAGTTGGCGGGTGCTCCGGTGTGGCTGGCTTCTTCTTTCCTGTCAAACATCCTCCTGATCTCTCCTCCTTTTTTTTAACGTTTGTTGCTTTAAAAACACCTCTGATCTTCAGCACTTATACAAAGAGAAATCATATTTTTATATTAACTTACAAGACCTTATTGTGTTGCAAGTGGAGCAAAATTATTTCTTTAAAAAATCAAAACAACAACAACAAAAAGACACAGATGAGTTCGAACCCAGATACGAAACCCTCATTAACATGTATCATGTATACTCGACTGCCATTTTGGGGGCTCTCGTGGCCGAGAGGTCAAGGTGTTCGCCTCTCATTCAAATGTCCCGGCGTCGAATCCGGATAGGGACGGAAATTTTTCTTCTCTAATCTAAAAAAATTGTCTCCTGTCACCCCCTTTCCTGCTCTTTAACAATGTTCCGTCGTCTGCTTTCGTCTCCACGTTCTGCCCCCACCCTCCTTTCACCTCCTTTGCCCCTTCCTCAGGGCTCCTGACTCTTTCTACAGCCTTTCTACTGCTAGTCTTACTGCTTTCTTTCAGCCACACCCCTGATCTTCCGGTAAGAAAGATCTACACCTAGCCTTCTAGGACAATGGCGAAAAATCTCGGAGGTCCCGTGTGCAAGTTGCGAATGTTAAAGTTGATACCTTGGTAGTCTAAAATCGATACGGCAAGTGTAGGCTTCGACTGCCACCAGAGAGTTTACAGTATTACTGTAAATCCTCTCTGCTGCCACCTAGGAAAAATTCAAAATTTCCTACCAACTGTAGTTTTAGTAAGAGTTTTACGGCACAAGTGCCGAAGATTAGATGTGCTACAAGAGAGTAACTTACACAAAAAAGGAGGAGAGATCAGGACGATAGATGTTTGATAGGAAAGAAGGAGCAAACCCCACCAGAGCACCCCCCCCCAACCACCCACTTCTTACCAACTGAAAATGATTAAGGTGTCCCACGCGCTCATATATTATGACCTTATGCAGTTGCGAGCGCCGTAAAACACTTTAATTCCCCCCCCCCCCAAAAAAAAAACCTCCTCCCCACCATTCCGACAAGTTACATATCGACGGTGAGTCGCAAACCGTTTAAGTCCTGAAATACTACTTTTGAGATAAACACCAAAAAACTGTATACATGTTATTTTTACCACCGTATTGTTCTATTTTCAATTCTGGTGTTAATAGGATGTTATCTTTGAATAATCATGTAATTTTAAAGGCAACATTTTATTTGGATTTTATAAAATCGAACGTACAAGTTTTGCGGTCTCAGAATTGACAGCAACATACACGGTTAGGGAGATACACGGTTTGAAAAAGTCTTTCTCTCGTGTAAAATTGAGAGTTACACGAGTTGCGCCTATAAAATGTTTTAAATTAAATGTTAATTACATGAATAATTTCAATTAATAGTCCAGGATTTTGTCAATACAGGCAGATTTATCCCAATGCAGAAATGTCTGAAATAACTTTCTATTTTGGGAGAGGATGGACCTACGCTATGGTGGTCGGGCCCGGATTTAGGCAATTTTATCTTTTTTCAAGTCGGGAAAGGACCTATCGGCGCTAAAACCGCGTTACCCCAGCCTACCTTACCAGTAGAATCTCGATTCTAGATCTAGGTTACAGTATCTTTGGTTACAGTACAATAAGATGCAATAGTCTAGTACATCGATGAAGGAGGATAGTCCTGGACTAGATTTATATACAACGGCTTTGCTCCAACACAGCATTTGGCAGGAAAAACTTGTTTACATCGGATGTTACCAGATACTCTTTTTAGGGGTCAAAATAATTATTTTCAGTTTTAATTAAAAAGAATACGGCCTAGAGTCTTTAGCTACATTTCGTTTATTGCCTGTTATTTCTTCTTTTTACATTTTTTACGCCTGTTACTTGTTACCTTCCCCAACTCGAGGCCCACTTGGTCATAGTTTCCCCTTGGCTCCGAGGCCCTGTGCTTAAGCACGCCTAGCACATGCCTAAATCCGAACCTGATGGTGGTTTAGTGTCTAGTCACTCACGACGGGGGACGGAGGTCCAAGGTTTGAAACTTTGAAATCTGGCTCGTACTGTTGAGTCACAAAGCAAAGAAAAAAGGTACTCATAAAGCACATATATGGACTGCGGTATAACCACGCTCATGGTGCTTTACAATAGCATTTTATTGGCCGACAACAACACAGTATACATTGAACAAGACCAACAGTCAGTTATAGCTTGTTCACTTTCGTCTGACTGCGTTAAAAACATTCCAGCTCATTCAGGAATCTCTGTATTGCACTTCTACAGGCCACCGGAGTCATCTCCGAGGCCATCAACCAAACAAAAATATGTTTTTTTAAATCTCGATATAGAGATAAAAAAAAAAGGTTTTCTCTTTGGGCCCTCTATATAAAAAACCGCTATTTGGGGGCATGGCCAGGATCAATTAAATAAATTACTCACAGTAATCTTGCCTACATATTGCTCATTAAGACAGCGACACCACCCTGCCCCCACATTAGAGTGTAAGCTTGTCGATTTCATCCCCCGGCTTTCTAGACATCTCCGTTGTGCTCCACGCCAGTCTCGAAAATTACTCACCCCTTCTCTTGAATCGTGTTTCTTTGGCTTAGGGGCCTAAATCTACATTAAAGTGTGGTGTTGAGGAAATATTTCAGTTTTTATGTTTTAGGTTTCAGCTGTAGATCTAAATCCAGCATTATTTTTTAAATCCCCCTTTAGACTTCAGGTTTACATAAAAGAAAACGTGTCGGAACCTTGACCTTTAAAAATGGGCTTTTAGATTCTGTTGGTCATCCAACTTTTAGACCCGTATACAAAGATCTGAGAAGATTGAACAAAGCGATTTCATTTTATCTTGCTTCAACCGCGGTCAGAAGAAAGTGAACGAACTATAGCCTGTTATGCATATTATAAGTAATTATTACCTTACTTTACATCAACGTTACTACTTGTTCGACTCTGTTGAACTAACGTTGACTACACACATGTAGATCTAAACAGTCTAGGTATGGGTGACATTAATCATGGGAAACACAAAAGTAATGAGTGTCTGTATAAAACAAAATTTATCACTTCACTGTTGTCCATGACTCTAATAAGATTTACATTTTTGGCTTAAAAAAAAAAATATTTAAAAAAATGTCAATCTCAAATCTCATGACATTTTTCAAGTGTTAAGGTCAATTTAAAAAAAATAAATTTTAAATGAGATGAAAGATTCTGTGCTCAATAATAAATGTACATGACTCTAATCGTCATGTTTTGTGTGTCTCTATTCAAAACAAAAATAAGACCGGAGTCAGTTACTGTGGTGTAGCAGTTAGACGCTTGACTGTCGCACTCAGGAGTCTCGAGTTCAGTTTCTGAGTGGGGAGAAATCTTTAAAGAGTATCTCGGTCAATTTGTTGGAATGTTGTATCCCTTTCAGCCCGGGTTCCCCTCACAGGCAAGGTTGAAAGCCAGCTTACTAAATGGTCAGAATTTAAAAACAATTTTTGAATAAAAGTTGAAATTTGGCGCTTCACAAACAAAAAGATGAAGTTGGTATCCCCTAAATACTACCATTTCAATACGGTAAAGCATCATAAAATGCATTCGAATCAAACAGGACAACATGCTTCATGGACTGTATATGATTGCAGTTTGTCTTTTTAATCTTTAGACGGGCCGTGTTAAGGTGTTTGAGATTTTCAGTTTCACTACAGCTTCTCTTTCTCTGTTGGATTTTGCCACGTCTTGGCAAAGGCAAAGGTGTAAAGTCATCCGTGAGCCGTAGTTCATAAAGGAAGGTTCCACAAGGACGATTATTACAATACTCGAAGATTGGTGACAGTAGCATCACCTGCACGCTTTCCGGGTTTTATAATAGACTCGGGTACACCAGTCTCTGTAGTTGGAGAAGAACATCTGAACAATCTGTTCTGATCTGTTCATTCAGGCATTTCAGACGTACCACTGTTTCCACCAGTTGTGTTGATAGATAAAATAGTTTTGCACACTCTGTTCCTTCCTTTACTGCTCTGTCGGCGGTATTCCTTGGAAGCCTGTCTTCTGGAAACAGGTGATGCTTCTGTTGTTCTTTCTTTAATTTGTGCGGGTGTCACGGACGGTTTTACAACTAACTTTTCCTACCACCATGCCATATTCCAATTCGTGTGTATTTTCCCTATTATTTCATCTGCCACCTCTTGACATCTTAGATGACTTGCCTTGCACAAACATCTTGAACCCAAACTTTGAGATCTCCTTTTTCCTTGGGTATGTTCATCAGCATGGACGGCTGAGTATCGTTCAACAGACTTACACGGTATGCACCGTCAATGTTGAGGTTTAGTAGGGATACACGGGTTGCTCATTTGATGATTGCACGCATTTCCATTGGTTATTGTGTCCCTAAAACAAAACAGAACATGCTTTGTGGTTCTTCTTTTTTCCGTTAGTGTTTTACGGCGCTCGCAACTGCATGAGATCATATGACCGCGCAGGACACATTAAACTTTTTTCAGTTGGTAGGAAATTTTTTAATTTTGCCCAGGTGGCGGCCGAAGCCTACTCTTATCGATTATAGACCACTATGGGATCTTTAACGTGCGCAACTTGAAAGACAACAGTAAGAAAGAGCCAAGGAGTAGCAGTAGAAAGGCTGCAGAAAGAGTCAGGAGCCCAGAGGAGGGGGCAAAGGAGGTGGGGAGGCAGAAAGTGGAGACAAAAGCAGACAACAGAACATTGCTAGAGAGCAGGAAAGGAGGTGAAAGGAGACAATTTTAGAGAAGAAAATGTTTCCCGTCGCTCCCCGGATTCGAACCCGGGACCTTTGAATGAAAGGCGAGCACCTTAGCCTCTAGGCCACGAGAGCCGCTTTAGAAAAGATTGCAAGAGATACAAAGATCAACCAGCCCCTTCTCCCCCCCCCCCCCCCCATTTGATACACTTAATGAAAACAACCAGGTGGTTGGTTGGCGGGTGCTCTGCTTCTTCTTTCCTATCAAACGTCTATCGTCTTTCTGTATCTCTCCTCCTTCTTTTTTTGTGTTTGTTACTCTCTTGTACTCTAATCTCCGGCACTTTTATGACCTTATTGTGCTGCAAGTGCAGTAAAAGTCTCACTAAAACTAAAACTTACTTAATTAAAAAACCAACAACCAAGCCGAAAGCTACTACTACATTAGCATGTATATGTGGTGGTATAGCGGTGTGGTGCTTCGTCACCGTATGCAGTAAAGGCGAGTTCAGTTCCCAAATGAGGAGACTTTATTCTCCATCAGTCTGTCTGCTGGGACATTATAATTATTATATCCCTCTCAGACTGGGTTGTTTTTAGTTTTAGTAGAGGTTTTGTGGCACTCGAAACTGCATATAAGGCTATCCCCGTGGTTTTATGCACCCCGCATAATTTATCAAAATTTGAACATTTTTTTTCCATAATTTCTGATTATTTTCCTTTATCTGTTTATCATTCTTTGTTAACATTAAAAGAACCGCATAATTTCACATTTTGGGCTCAGTTTGCATAATTTCATATTTTTTCTTGCATAAAACGACGAGGACAGATACGGTCTTATGAGCGCCACAAGATTAGAGGTGTTACAAGAGAGTAACAGGCATAAAAAAGAAAGAGGAGAGATATCGATGATAGATGTTTGATAGGAAAGAAGAAGCAAACCGCACCAGAGCACCCGCGAACCACCTACAGGCTGGGTTGGCCCTGTTTTAATTTGTGTCGATATTAAGTAATTGGCCCTGATCTAAATTGTGCATATTAAGTTCAGTATCTCAATCAGTCAGTCTGCTGGGATATTATTATTTCCTTTCACACTGGGTCGGCCCCGTTCTTATTTGTGTCCATGAGAGCTTAAAACATTTACAATTTCAAAAATATGTACAAGTATAATTTTGCTATATATATCAAATCAACTTCTCGTACACCGATTACGATAGGGTCTACTAATGGACTTCTGCAGGTCCCACATTGTCTTCACTTTAGGGGAAGAAATTACAAACTGGTAGAAGCTTTTTAAAAAAGTTTTAGTGAGAGTTTTATGGCAGTTGCAACACAATAAGGTCATATGAGCGCCAGAAGATTAGAGGTGTTACAAGAGAGAAACAAACACAAAACAGAAGGAGGGGAGATAAAGACGATAGATGTTTAATAGGAAAGAAGGAACAAACCACACCAGAGCACCTGCCAACCACCCACACATTGTCTTCACTTTCGGGAAAGAAGTGACATACATACTGGTACTGGTAGCAGTATACAGTCCCGCCAGCCCCAATAGATGTCTCAAAACTACAAAAAGAACTAAGTAAGAACCACAGGCCTGTTTTTGTGTAGAACATTTTTTTTTTAACTTTCAAATCAACATACAACAACACATCATAAAGGCCTTATATCAAACCATACAAACATTTATATTCCAAACCTGATGACAAACAAACGCACAAAGTGAAAAGAAACCTGTCAGCAGATTCAGACAAAGAGAATCCAAAGCTAATTCTGTCCCCGCATAATTTAAAGCAAAATTTGATTATTTTTTGCATCATCATTGCCTTTCTCACCCTGCATCAGGGTATAGGAGTATAGGCCACGGACAAACACCCCCCCACTTTTCTCTATCCTGGGCTAGCCTCTTGATGTTATTCCATGTCTTCCCACTTTTCTGTACATCGATTTCTGTGATTATTCTCCAAGTTCCATGAGGTCTTCCCCTTGACCTCTTGCCCTGTGGGTTCCAATCCAAAACTTTCCAAAACTTTCTTTGTTATGCAATTTTTTGCATAATTTCTGATTATTTTCCCTTAATCATTCTTTGTTTAAATTAACAGAAAATAGCATAATTTCACATTTTTTGGGCTCCGTTTGCATAATTTCAGAATTTTTTTTGCATAAAACCGTGGGGACAGCTATTTCATACAACAGCCTTCAGGAAACCATTCAGAAAGAGTGACAAACAACAACCAGAAATCAGTCGCATAAAAGAACTCAAAAAAGTGAAAGCCATTCCATGCATGCCTCATGATACTCATCAACAAATCATCCCCCCCCAAAAAAAGTAGTCATGACAAACGAACGAAAACCAAAAGCGGTGATAGTGATAATAATAATAATCAACACTGAAAACAGGAAATGGGTTGAAAGCACTCGCATCGCAGAACAAACTGAGAACATCCACATCCAAAGCATAACAGACAAGTGTTTCTCTCTCACAAAACTTTCACTCTCACCCACTCACACACCGCAAGTAAACAATGCGGAAAAAAAAGCAATTTATTAAGGTGGCATTTTGAATAAAGTACAACAAGAAACAGTTTTTTTAACTTCTCGAAGCCACTGACAATTCAGAATGGGTGACCGAAGGAAAATGTCGCCTGAAGACCCTGGCGTAGAATCCCCCAAGAAAGGAAAAGCAGACACCTGCTGGTCACCCCTAGCCCTAAGCCTTTATCAAAAATAAAGAAATTGCCAGTTACAACCATTTTATAATGCAACTCTAATCATCAAATACGTAAACCTTTTTAACTTCCCGCCCCTCCACCCATCCCCTCCCCGAAAACTTTGCAAAAACAATACACCTGTAAACCTAATAACCCCACCACTGAAAACTTTGCAAAACTGAGTAAAAAAAAGACAACCCTTTAAAAATTAGATAACAACAGCATTTGAATGTAAACACAATCATTGTCAATATAATACAACTACACAAATGTACAACAAGCTTCCGTACTGAGATTTTCTGCTGCAAACCAGCCTCAGGAGATGACGACTTGTGTACCTTCAGTAGAGAAAGCCAAAAAGTGCATTGTGTTTTTTTTAAAAAAAAGGTTTTCCCCATCTGTACAAAATTATATGTGTCACAACATGGTGGAATCAGGCGCTCGTCAATTTTTAGGCATATGGAGTTATTGGTATCATCTTAAAGTTAAAGCCTGCCCATTTGTCCTGCTTTTGATGAAAAAAATATCCTGTTGTTTTGGATACAAGTCAAGATATTGGTGATTGAAGGAGGTGCGGGTCACCTAGTTTCAGAAGTAAAGTTAGCGAGAAAATGGCTGCAAAAAGTTTTGTTTTTTCCAAGGCTTGAGAGTCCCTGGAAACCTAAAACTTACATCTGTTATGCCTTTAATCGTCATTTTTCAATAAAAATCCACACAGAAATGTATACTTTAATGGGCATGAAAGGTGTGGAGCCAAAAAATATAAAGTCGCTAAAAATTCCCAAACCTGCATAAAACATGCCAGTTTCTTCAGTTCCATTGTTTTGATGAGCGCCTGATTTCCCCACACTGCCTCACAGATTGGGGTGGCTCGTCAGGTTTTTGCCTAAAGGAGACCACAGACCCTCCTCCTAGTGCTGCTGACTAGTTGTCTCTTTTCAGGGATGAAAACTGATCAGTCCAACAAAATTTACTGAAAGTCAGAGAGAGAGAGAGAGAGAGAGAGAGAGAGAGAGAGAGAGAGAGAGAGAGAGAGAGAGAGAGAAGGGGTGTCGGGAGGAGGGCTGATAAAGAGAGACAGGGAGAACGGGAGATAGAGAAAGATAAAGAGACAGGAACAGAGAGAGAAAGAGAAAGAAGGAAAGAGTGAGAGAGAGAAGCACTTTCCGCGAAGAGAAAGGAGACAGGACATCAGGTCCCACTTACAGAAAATGACGGAGCAAATCAAAACTACAGATTTCCGTAAATTTACGGAAAATTTCCATCCCTGAGGCATTTTTTTTTACCGTCAGTACGTCCACCTCGACACCTCATTTTAACAACTTGGGGAACTCTGACATTACAGAACAGTTACAGAGTTCGGCGTATGACGCTTGAAGAACATCAACCCCTCAGCTTACGAGGCAACTCACCACATCCTGACCACAACTTTCGGCGTAAGTGATTAGCGCAGCGCAACACAGCACAGCACTCGCCCCTAGCGCTTTTTATTTTTTTACAATCACCTCCTTCTGCCACAAAGGGCCAACAAGGCTTTCTAGTCTAGTCAGAAGAGCGTGAAGGGAGAAGCTCATTTAGCATTCTTCATTAGTAAAAAAATCAATGTGCTCCAAACACAGAATGAAAGAAAATACGGCCATCATCACCCCACATTTCTTCTCCCAATAACGCACTCCATGAGGCGGCAAAGGGAACCACCGCACCCTCAGAGAACCCACATCATCCGGCCGACATGGGTTTTTTTAAACCAAAATGAGCTGCATTTGAACTTCTGACCCTTGTTCCGATTGAGATAAAGAGAGGAGAATTAACCCGAAGAGAGAGAGACAGAGAGAGAGAGAGAGAGAGAGAAAGAGAGAGAGAAGTGGCAGCGAGCCCTTCATGAAACTCTCCTGATGCCTAGCATGGCACCACCTCTCCCCCCACTCCCCCTTGCCCTCCCTCCTCCCTTCCCCTGTTATGCTGGCTTGAAGGAACAGCTTAGATGTCTCACACCTGCAAAGAGAGAAAATAATAATAATAATAATAATAATAATAATAAATCACATTTATATAGCGCTCAATCCCGATTTAAGCTCACAGGCTCTGAGCGCTTTACAATACAATATAATGTACAACAGTAACATAAAACGTGTTTTGATTAATAGAAAATCACTCCAAATATTCATCTTATTAATTTTAAATCAGAAAAGAGTTCAGCCGACATCTGAATGAATCAAGAGATTTGATCTCTCTTAAAGTGAAAGAAAACCGTTACAAGTTGTAAATAATTTAGGTCAAAATTTATACGTTAAGTCATGTGGCAATGAAACGGTCTTTCGTAATAATTTAAATTCGTAAGGCCTACGTCAATGGGTGAATTTGACAGCGACAATGTTCCCAAATCATGGAATGGAAGCAGCAATTATTTGATGATGTAGACGCTCCATTAGGAATTAATCTTTTACTACTATGTACATCATCTTTATCAAACTCAAGCCAAACAAAAGGGAGAAAATTTGCAGAATGGATACCAATGTGGTCAGTCTCCAAGAATCGGTGCCCATCATTTTGACATAGCGAGGCGTGCTGAGAAAATGAGTTACTTCTCGCAATCCACAAATGGAGATCTATATTGGCCAAAAATCAACACTAGAGTCAAAATTTTAAAATTTTGTATTGATGCCAGATTCTTTAAGTATATCATGCCTTTCATTATTTCATATTTATGAATTGTAAAAACTTCACCTATAAGCTTGATGTATAGACCTATTTCCAAAGGGCTCAAATCCGAGAAGTAACTCATTTTGGCAGCACACTTATCATATCTGTACCTGTGTGATCGAGCAAAGAATTATCCAAGGAATCAAAGTAAAAATTGAAAAAGTCACAACATCAATCTTTTGTCAAGGAGGACTAGAAGCTACCTGTCATGAAGGTCTGTTCATTTCCATGAGTCGAGATACATCAGCAAACCAGGCAGCAATATCAACATGTTCAGACTCCGACTTCTTGATTAAGGGATGTTCCTGTGAACGGGGCCATAAATGATGTTTGGTTTTAGAAAGAGAGTTAAACATCATTTGCAATACATTTAGGTCATATAAGTGCTGAAGATTTAATAAAGAGTACAAAAGTGGGAAGGAAAGGTGAAAAAGAGAGAGCGATATAGAGATTGAAGCAGAGAGAGAGAGAGAGAAAGGGAGAGGGAGGGAGAGGGGGGGAGAGAGAGAGAGAGAGAGAGAGAGAGAGAGAGAGAGAGAGAGAGAGAGAGAGAGAGAGAGAGAGAGAGAGAGGGAGAGGGAGAGAGAGAGAGAGAGAGAGAGAGAGAGAGAGAGAGAGAAGGAGAGGGAGAGAGAGAAATAGAGAGAGAGTCAACATTCCTGATGAGATCAACAGAGATCGTCACTGTCACAAATACTATATCGAGTGGGCGTGGCACTATAACAATTAGACGTGTACTCACGAGTAGCTTCTTGTATTTTGGTCGTCTCTTGCAATCTTTTGTTAAGCTGTTGGAGAGACAGAAAAATAAACCATATAAACTGGAGATTATGTGAATTCCTCCACTAGCTCTCAGATTGTAAAAAGTTCAAATCTCACAACCCATTCCACACTATTTAACACTTTGCCATCATATTTTGGGGAAAATCCAAAGAAACTGGGTGGTAAACATCGCCAATCGGCAAGATGTGGCGGCAAAGTGTTAAGATAATTTGTCAGGCAAACTGCCACAAAATCTCCATGTAAATGCCAACCCACACTGTGTAGGACACTTCACTGCTGGAAAAAGATAGACATCCGATAGAATATCTCTCTCTACCCTTTGATCTCTTAACCTGCAGATTCCAAACTCTCCAGGAAGCAACCACACAAACAACGATCGACTGTAAACAGAGACACCTGCAGTAATAATAATAACAGATAGCATTTGTATAGCGCAAATCCCCGCTCAACAGCAATCTCTATGCGCTTCACAATCTACACGATTATTATCCCAGCAGACATGAGAGCATTCTGAAACAACCGTAAACTTCCTGGGAAACATACAGTGCAAGCAGCCATTTATAGGCACAAAAAAACATGAACATACTGACAAGATGTAGACGTACCAGTCTTTGACAAAGGAGCGCAGCTCGTCTGTGAACTCGGGGCCCAGCTGTGGGGGCTCCTCCTGCAACACCTTCGTCAGGACCTCAAAGTCCGTCTTGCAATTTTTGTAAGGAAACTCTCCCGTCGCCAACTCCACCTGTAGCGGAAGAAAAACAGCAGCAATATAAAAAGTGTTTCTTTAGTTTTACAGTTTTAGGAAGTGTTTTACGGCACTTGCAACACGTTTAGGTCAGTAGGAGAAAACTCGTGGGGTTAGCAAACAGCAGGAGATCTTCAGAGGAAGAACCCCCTTCAGGCAGGTGTTTCGGCCCTAACTACCCGACACTCTTACGCTTGGGGGCCTGACCACACTCAAGTCATGACTCGTAAGTGCTCTCCTGGGGTTTTTCTAATATGAGTATTGAAGATTAGAGTAGAGGGTCAATTACTTTGTTGTTGTATTTTATCACTTCTGTTTGTTTGAGTAAAAGAAAAAATTAAATAAAAAAGCAAACCGAAACATAATAATAATTGTCAATTTAGTGCAGGGAATGAAGATTTTAGTTTTAGTAAGTTTTACGGCACTTGCAACAGAATTAGGTTATGAGTGGCAAAGATTAGAGGTGTTACAAGCTGTGTTTAACTCACTCGCTGCCAGAACTGAAGTGTTTCCGACAAAATCAATAAGATGGGGTACTGCCATTATCAGAGCCCTCGGTTTCCAGTTTTCTTTATTTTCTACAATTACCCCCATGTTTCTTGGTGATGGTCTTACAGAGTAGGTAACTGCTATCCTTTAGGAGTCGGTTGAGCATTGTTTGAGTTACGTCCCTTGATAACTGAATAAATTCCCCTGTCTTAGAGGATTTTTTTCTGATATTACCAGGGTTGCCAGCAGGCTCTGACCAAAAGACCTTGAACATTTTTTTGGTATAAAATTCTATGCGGTACGCGCAGTATTTCATTAAAATTAGATAAGATATTAACATGTGCCAAAATATTTATTACATAGCCCTAGGCCTATTAGAAAAACCTAAATATTAAAAAAATATCACTCAATAATAACTGCATTCATTATATTGATGTGTGTAATGGACGGGGGAAGGTCTTGCTGTAAAGAAATTACTTTCTCCTCTAAGAGAAGGATTTTAAAAAGCCGGAAAACTGGCAACTCTGTATTACGACTTATTACGTATATTATGCAAGCTTTACCAATGATATTCCGAGACTCCACACGTCTGCTCTGATGTCGTAATCTGGCCGAGTTGGGTCCGGAGGCTCAATACGTTCAGGCTGAAGAACAAAAATCACTGTATCAGTCGACTGTACATTCATCATTTCCACCATGCATACACAATTTTCACACCACACAAATTCACTCCTTTTAACTAAACTCTTTGGACTTGACCACAACACTAATCCTTATTTAATTCTAATGTTTGTAAAAAAAAAGTGTCCCTACAAACCAAATTTTTAAAAGAATTGTTTAAAAAAAAAAAAAGACTCACAAAAACAATATTCATCAGACTAAATTTTATGATGCAAATTCATAAGGTGGAGAACTACAGAACTTAAAAAAAAAAAAAGAAAGTATATATTTCAAATTCTTGTGCTCCACTCCAATGCCACACAATAAAAAATCCAACCTAAAAAAGCACTGAAAAAATTTAACTTTTAAAGAGATATTCAAGAACCAGAAAAGAACTAGATTTACTACAACAACAACAACAAAAAAGAGAGAAAGAAAAAAACAACAACATTTTTTTATCAATCAAAATGGTTTTGCACCGTAACAGATGTTCTGAAAGCAGTATACATGCTACACTTTTGCCTTGGCAGTTGACATAGAGGAAGTAGATTGACATTGCGCTAGTAAAGATTAACAGAACAAATTTTAAAATGCACTTACAGCCATATATGCTGCGCATCCTGCACTTCGTGTCTTGGCCTTGGAATCAACCAGTCGCCCACTGATGCCAAAGTCACACAGCTTCACGTTGCCTTTGTCGTCGAGCAAAATATTGGACGGCTTCACATCTGAGGAGTGGAAATTTTTTTTTATAGTAGAGTGTTTTACGGCGCTCGCAACTGCATAAGGTCATATGAGCGCCAAGGGGTGGGTATCAACAGAGAAGTCTTTACAGGGAATCAGACTTAGACTGCTCACCTCTCTAGCTTCAACAGCACAAGGTCTGCTTCGACTATCAAGGCACCCCAAAATAGCAGGTCACAAGGGAGTGACAAACATACAAAAGAAGTAGAGGAAAATGACAATAGTAAGGATCAGGAAAGAAAAAACAGCAGTTCCCTGCTGTAGATCAGGCACAGTTATGAGCGTGACATGAGTCAGCCCATTTACAATTCTGCTATGCTTGAACGAGATATGTCCCCCCTTTGGAAATGGCCTAAAGACACTTCAGTCAGTGGCACTGCCCCGGGGGGGTGGAAGATTAGAGGTGTTACAAGAGAGTAACAAACATAAAAAAGAAGGAGGAGAGATAAAGATAAAGACGATAGTCGTTTGATAGGAAAGAAGGAACAAACCATACCAGAGCACCCGCCAACCAGCCACAGTCTAAAGGTACACATGATGATAATAATCATAACAATAATACAGTTGAACCTGCTAACTTAGACAATTAACTGCACAGGCCACCACTCCCTACTCCTCTTGTTGTTTTTTAAAATTTTTAATGGGGGTTTATATTATGACACTGTTCAAGACGTCCACCTGTCTAAGACAACCATGTCTCTTAGTTTAGTTTTAGTTTTAGAAGAGGTTTTACGGCGCTTGCAACTGCATTTAAGGTCATATGAGCGTCAGAAGATTAGAAGTGTTACAAGAGAGTAACAAACATAAAAAAGAAGAAGGGGAGATAATTATTTATTTATTATAGTAGAGAGTTTTACGGCACTCGCAACTGCATAAGGTCATATGAGCGCCAAGGGGTGGGTGTCAACAGAGAAGTCTTTACAGGGAATCAGACTTACTCTGCCCACCTCTCTAGCTTCAACAGCACAAGGTCTGCTTCAACTATCAAGGCACTCCGGAAATAGCAGGTCACAAGAGAGTGATAAACATACAAAAGAAGTAGAGGAAATGAGAATAGTAAGGATTAGGAAAGAAAAAGCAGCAGTTCCCTGTTGTAGATCAGGCACAGTTATGAGCGTGACATGAATCAGCCCATTTTTTACTGCACTTGAACGAGAAATGTCCCCCCTTTGGGAATGGCCTAAAGACACTACAGTCAGTGGCACTGCCCCGGGGGGGGGGGGGGGGGGGGGGGGGGGGTGAAGGGGAGATAAGGACAACAGATATTTGATAGGAAAGAAGAAGCAACCCACACCAGAGCACCCGCCAACCACCCACGACCATGTCTCTGCTCGACAATAGGTGACTGTCCTGGGACAATTTCGACAGTTAAATGTATTTATTATATGTTTGTATACATATGCAACCAAATGTACATCATTACATATTTTTATTTCTAGTTATGAAGACAACTGGGCCAGACTTACCTCTGTGTATAACACCATGCCTTTCCTTGAGGTAGTGCAAAGCATTCACTGTCTGTAGAAACGACACAAAATATGTTGCATTAGTCCTCTAATGCCCCTTGGTTCACATGTGAACCCCATGAAGAGTTAATGCCTAAAGGGTTATACCAACTTTTTAAAAAGGGGGTTGGGGTTGGGGGGGGACTTCATATTGTCTCATAACAACAATGTTGACAATCACAATTTCCATATAAAAAGTTAACCTCTTTTTCAAAACAATACACAACTATCATTGTTTTTTTTAGTAGAGGTTTTACAACGCTCACAACTGCATACGGTCACATGAGCGCCAGAAGATTAGAGGGATTACAAGAGAGTAACAAACATAAGAAAGAAGAAGCGGAGATAAGGACGATAGATGTTTGACAGGAAAGAAGAACCAAACCACACCAGAGCACTCGCCAACCACCCACTCAAAACTATCATCATCAATCACCAATCAATGGACATAAAAGCAATAGCCGACATTACAGAAGCAACACAACAGCAGCACAATAAATGTAAGTAAGCAAATTTCCCCTCTACAACAAGCCATTAACCCCTTCTAGCCCCATGCGCATATTTTTTCAGCAGCACTTGCACTTCCCACCATCCCAAGAGCGTAATATTCTCAGTTCTGTTTTAGGGGACCGAGTTTACGCATTTTTCTAAATGGCAGTGAACCTGATTTAACTTAAACTTTCATATTTGTTAATTTACCTTTAATCACTGCTGTAGGTTATTGTCTAAACCTCCTTACAAAGATACTATGTCACTTTTTTAGAAAGCATGGCTCTTTTTCTGAAATTCTGCTCTATTGGCTGGGACTGGGATTAGAGAGTACGCAAAAATAGCTCGGACTGAAAGAGTTAAGAAAACTTTTTGACAACCGTTAAAGAAAAACAACTCTCAGCTTTCAAATGACTGTTTTAAAAAAAAAAAAGCTAGGAGCTTACCGCCACAACAATTTTCCCGAGTATGTTCTCCGGCACCGGTCGGCGAGTTCTCTTGAGCAGTTTGTCCAGACAGGTTGCCATCAGCTCCATGCAGATCCAGACTTCACTCTGTGGGAACGACAGACAGACAGACAGGGATCTTTAGGAACAGTTTTGTTAAACTTTGCCATCACAAGGCTTGTAAAGCAAAAACTCTTGCCATCAAAGGCAAAGGCATTTTGGGGAAAATCCCAAAAAACTGGGTGGTAAACATCGCCGATCGGCGAGATGAGGCGGCAAAGTGTTTAAAGAGTTTTATTGCACTTGCCGTCTACAGAAAAATTGGGACTTTAATAACTCATAATAATACAGATCAGTTCTTGCTCCGTATTTGTACTACAGGATGCAGCACTTTGAGGTCATTCAAAAAGGAGAAAAGTTTTAGTTTTAGTAGAAGTTTTACGGCGCTCGCAACTGCATTAGGTCATATGAGCACCAGAAGATTAGAGGTGTTACAAGAGAGTAACAAACATACAAAAGAAGAAGGGGAGATAAGGATGATAGATGTTTGATAGGAAAGAAGAAGCAAACCACACCAGAGCACCTGCCAACCACCCACAATAGCTATTTGATAGGAAGGAAGGAGAAAAAAATCCTGAGGAAGCCTCAAAATAAGCATAAAAGCAACTGTGTTTGTCAATAGTATAGCGCACATACTCCTTATCATCTCAATAAACAAAGCATACTATTTAAACATTAAGTATTATTTTTATTTTTTTTTCCCCAGTAGGAAATAAAAAGGCAGATAAGATTTAGAAAAACAATTTTTTAAAACCTTGCCACAACACAGGAACAAAAATTACTAGATATCAAGACGTTGGCTCGGGATACGCAAACGTGGAGAGAGTTTTAGTTTAATTTAGTAGGAGTTTAATGGCGCTCGCAACTGCAAAAGGTCATATGAGCGCCAGAAGATTAGAAAGAGAGTAACAAACATAAAAAAAAAGAAGGGGAGATAAGGACGATAGTTGTTTGATAGGAAAGAAGTGCAAACCACATCAGAGCACCCGCCAATCAGGGTAAGAAAGGCACTGATGGTGAGAGGGCACAGATATAGGTTTTGATCAGGCTGACCTTTGTGATGAAGGTGCCGATGCACTGGACGATGTAGGGACAGTCGTGGCTCTTGATGACCACGTCCAGGTCCATGATGATTCTTTTGTTCTCCTCTTTGTTGCCTGAACGGCGCATTTGCTGGGGAGAAAAAAAAGGAGAAACATGACGAAAATTTAAAAAATAAACAAACAATGAGTACAACATTGTCTGAAGGAGCATGCAGTGGTGTCCAAAAGAACACTCAGACTTAACATCTAAATTAACCCCCCCAAAGATGAGAAGCAACTCAAAAGATATTAATCTAGATTAAAGAGATACTTTACTTTTCCGATCCAGTGGCCAACAGGGTTCTAGCCCTTCGGCCTGTCGATATGGCAAAGAATTTACAGGCTCAATTAAAGAGATGTAACAAGATTTTTAATCAGAACACAATGTATTGCATACATGTGTGTGGCTATTTTACTTGTAATACAGTGCTCAGAGTCTGTGTTCTCTAATCGAATGTAAAAAAATAAAATGTCATAAATTATTATCTATTAAGCAATTTGTCATACTATTTCAAAAAATCAACATCATAGTGACTTGCTAATGGAAAAATAAAATGTTCAACTTAACTGGCTGCACCCAACAGAGAAAGAAACCCAAAACTAGTAAAGTAAAACAACATCTGAAACAAGTCAGTAGGAAACTTTACCAGTATGCCAGAAAAGGAAACGTGCAAGTCTGAAAGAATACAGATTATTTCTCATCTTTCCCCAACCCCTTCTTGGGAGGGGGGGGGGGCGCAGTGCCCATGCCATATTTCCAAGACATACCACACTCCACGTCTAACACAACCATAACGTAACTCTTTCTCCATTCCTAGCAGCAAAGACTTATTCAACACTTCGAGAACAGCTCAGGGATGCGGAGACAAGAGGCTAATAAAAATAAAACTGAATGATAAAATTTCACTTCTATAATTCACAAGTCAAAATTTGGTTTACAAAAGCGTAAAATATTACATTGTACATTTTAATTCTAAAAAATAGATTTAAAAAACTCAAAACAAATACATTACATATTTTAAAATAAGAATGAGATTCCGTGCATGCTCCTTACCTTGACAGCCATCAGATGATTGGTGGGCTTGTGTCGCATGCGGGTCACCTGACCACACGTGCCGTGACCTAGTTCTCCCTCTGGCTGCAGATCCTCCACATTGCTGAGAATTCTCTGCCATCACCCACAGGGAGTTGGTTGGAAAATTTGAAAAGAAAGAAAAAGTAAGTTTAAAAAAACGCCCTTTTTAAAAAAACAACAACAAAACTTGAACAGCAAAGTTTGCCTACCACAGGAAAATAGCATGTATGTCTTCTCAACACTCAACAACAGTAGGCAATCAAAAAGTCAAATATAAAAATAAAAGTAATAATAAGAATTTTTAAAATTACAGCTGTGTTTGAATAAAGACCAAATTAATCCCTACCGTTTCAAGAAAGCTTTCTGGTAGTTTTAAAATCAATCAAGAAACGAAAAAAACAGCAAAAAGCTGTCTGAAGGGTAAGTTAAATTTTCATGTAGGAATATATATATAACAACAAGTTGCACAATGGGTCAAAGAACCTACAGCTACTATCCCTGAGGTCTAGCAGGGAAACAAAAAAACAACACGGTAATCAGAAAGATCAGACTTACTTGAGATCCAAATGTAAGAATGCCAGACTGTTTCATAATTTCTTCAATCTTTTGATCAGTCTCCGCACTGAAAAAAAGATACAAACTCCAGTTTTACTTTAATTGACAGCAACAAAAACATCTATGAACGCCACATAGAAGAATACAGGTGTTCTCAAGGAAAGAAGGAGCAAACTAAACCAAAGTGCCCGCCAACCATCCATGATCAACATTCTGTCCTGTTAAAGAAGATAAAACTTTAGCGACACAAAAGTGCCTTATGCCAAACTCATGATGTTTTCCTTTTCAATCCACCCAAACGCTTACAACAAACAAAATCAAAATTAAAAGGAGAAGAATTCATACGGATGTGATGTTAAACAAAATTGTAAAAGCAACCGCAAATGAAATCTGAAAACAAACATAAACACACACACAAAAAAAAAGAAAGAAAAAAGAAGGTGCCAACTCACAACTCCCAATTCAGATTGTAATTATTTAACAATACCGTCCTGGGGAACAAGACTGAATTTTTCAATTTGCCATGGAATCATGGATTTTGATCTCTCAAGACGTAAAAGGTCACCTTCAAGATTTCGTAGTAAATTAGTGAGATACAGATACCACAGGAGTACATATTTAACAACAGCAATCATCACCTGTCTGGCACCACTCTGAGCGGAGACCTGGAGGAGCAGTCCAGCTGCATTCCCATGTTCGGTCTGCGTCGGCCTGAGGACGGTGCTGAGCTTGACCGGGCACCATTTGGCATTAGAAAATTGCTCTCGGAGGGTCCCATGCCTGTACCCACTAGATAGAAATAAAGAAACAGAAGGAAAAAGTAAGGATGTTCTTAAGAAACATTAGGGTCTTCTGAGCAAGATGCATCAACTATTTTTTGGGGGGTTTACTTTTCAGTTTCATACCATCCATTCCAAATGGGATTTATCATGGATCAATGTATCTATTGTATGAAAAAATTGTGACAAAAAAAAAAAGGATTTCTTCAAAAAGGAGAGCTTTTATAAATATTTGGGCTACTTACATATTTAAATCGATATCAATTATGGGACCGAGACTCAAAATGATCTGGAGATGGGTAAACAACCCTTTTTCTATTGTGTTTTATAATCTAAAATTCAAACACATCCCTTGCCTTGGCCGCAACTAGCAGACTAGGACGAGACAGTTTCAAAAGGGAATAAGCCATCTTCATCACCTTCCCTCAATTGGGATAAGTAAGTCGGTTAGAGTGTCGGGGTCAGCCAACTTTTTGCTGATTTTCCAGAGTAGCTATTATCTGAGTATTGCTCGGATCACTCCAATCCTTTCCTGACTTACCATTATACTGTTTCTATATCATTTCAATTTGGGGATGGAGCTGAGCTGGTCATCATTTCATCCATCTGAAGATGTTAACCACTGACAGAAGGAATCAAACCTTTAGCTTATAAATATTGACTGAAAGAGAGAAAGAGAGAGAGAGAAAGAGAGATAGAGAGGGGGGGGGGAAGAGAGAGAAAAAGAAGGTTTGGGGGCGGGAGAGAAAGAGAGAGAGGGACAGAAAGGGGGGGGGGGGGAGAAAGAGGGAGAGACAGACCAGACACTGACTAAAATAGAGATGGGGGGGGGGGGGGGGGGGACAGACAGAAAAAGAGAGAGAGAGAGGGTGTGTGTTATCATAATAAGAATAATTGATTCCTGTCATTCTCTCTCTGCGTCGCTTCCCAGGCTGACGCGGTGCAATAGTCATTATTGTACAGTACATATTGTATGACCAGTCCCATCTTCCGAGTCCCACCTTCTGTTTCCAATCTCTCACCTCTTGTGTCCCAGGTACCGTATCCAATTTTCCGTTAATCCCATATCCCGACTTTAATTCGGTAAGGGCGCTTCGTTTTCCTTCATCTCATGGGATGGAACACTTGAAGCTGGCCAAAATATACGTCACTGACTAAAACCTGCTGATTTAAACTAACAGTGGACGCTCCCCTTAAACGAAACTCTTAGAGCCGTGAACGTAGCCTCAACAGCGCCTGCAAACTGCATTCAGGGCGCAGTGAACGTAGCCACTTTATCTTTTAAAAATGAAATATAACTAGATCTACGTCTAGATTTCTAGATCTAGAATGTTAACTGGGCCCCTTTGCAACATATATCTAGATCTAATTCGTAAAAAAAACAACCCACCAATATAGCAATGACAATGAAAAATAAAATTTTCATCCAAATTGCTTAAAAATGGGCTTAAATGAAAATAGAGTAAATTCTAAGAACTATGGTTTTTAAATTTTAAAAATCCATTGATAAATAAAAAAGTTATTGGGATTTTTGTTTGCAAAATGTTAGAGGACCTTCATATAGGAAAAAAATCGCCAAAATGAGGGGACATGTCTTGATGCATTTTGAGGAAAAACTGTTCATAAGTCAGTAATGAATTGGAGCATACGAATGAAACTTGGCATCTTCATGTTGACTTTTAGTGCAGAATCTAGTTCTGCTATCACTTTTTCAATGTCTTTATACTTTAGATCTTGAAGACTGATATTTGCGTGAAATTGTTGAATTGCGTGACATCGTTTTTCAGGGTTGGGTTGATTTAAATCAGTTGATTTTTTAAATTTAAATCAACTTGATTTTTTAAATAAAAATCAGTGATTTAAATAACTTTTTAAAATATTTATTTTTATTCAGTTTTTACACATTTCAACATTCAGAATTCCTTTCCTTGGTTTCATAAAACAGATATAAGGTTTAGTAGACTAATATATTCATGCTTAAAAGTCTGATTTCCTCCCTTTCACTGTAAAATAATACAGATTCAAATTACTTTTTTTCCATAATTGAAATCAGAGCTGGGTTGATTTAAATCAGTTGATTTTTTAAATTTTAATCAACTTGATTTTTAAAATAAAAATCAGTGATTTAAATCACTTTTCAAAAAAATGTATTCAGTTTTTACATATATTTAAACATTCAGAATTCCTTCCCTTGGTTTCATTAAACAATATAAGGTTTAGTAGACTAATATAATCATGCTTAAAAGTCTGCTTTCCCCCCATGTCATTGTAAAATAATACAGTTCTCAATTTCCTTTTTTTTCATAATTGAAAACCAGGGTTGGGTTGATTTAAATCGTGGGTTGATTTAAATCAGGTCGATTTAAATCAGTTGATTTTTAAAAAATTTAAATCAGATCGATTTAAATCAGTTGATTTTTAAAAATTTATATCAACTTGATTTTAAAAATAAAACTCAGTGAAAAAAGTATTCTGTTTTTACATCTTTAAACATTCAGAATTCCTTTCCTTGGTTTTATAAAACAGATGATATAAGGTTTAGTAGACTAAAATAATCATGCTTAACCCTTAAGATTCTGGTCCCTGATAAATGTTTGCCCGATAAGCGCAATCCCGCGCGGCGCTCTACAGCTGGTCCCTGATCAGTCGTCGTCCTGCGCAGGCAACGCATTTCGTTTAGGGCGGGGTCTGCATCTGTGTGCTAAAATGTGTGTGGGTCAGTCTGCTTGTGCCTGTGTGTCCATCTGGAACTTACTGCATTGTTTTGCAAAGCGAGGTGTTGGTAGAGACAACAGAGCGTCGGTTGAGACGTTCATCCAATGAAATATGAGCATTTTGACCCAGTTAAACACTTGAGGGACTCGAAAGGATATTCAGGAAATAGGACTTTCATCTTTCAATGCAAACACCTTTCCTCACTTTTCAAACGATCTAATTCTTACACCAAACGTTGTTTCCTTTTATGTAAATAATCATATTTGGTGGTTTTTGAACCATTGTCCTACCAGAGGGAGAAATTTGAGAGCAACTAAATGAAAAAAATAATCGGAAATTATCCCATTTTTTTCCTCTTTCGAACGATAGCTGATAAGCAGCCAGCTGTTCGCAAGTTCATTCATAATAGGTGTGAAATCTGGAAAACTCTGGAAAAGTTATTCGATTAGGTGTAACTTCCAATCTCAGCGTCTCTGATCAACTGACGAGGAGATAATGGGATTGTTCGTGTGATCGTAACATTTATTCATTGATCGAATCAGTTTGCTGTAAAAGATTAGGTGTTTCCCTGACCTGCCGCGGCACGCTCGCGTGACCGGTGTCTGACCCCGGCGCCCTGCGGCACAAGCTCGCGGGCGACGTAAGTGGGTCATCGATCGATAAGAGCCCTCTTCTGGTTAACCCCGCAGGACTAGAGTTAAAAGTCTGCTTTCCCCCCTGTCACTATAAATAGTAAAATAATACTGTAGATCTATTCAATTTACTCTTTTTTCATAATTGAAATTAGCATTTTCTTTTTCTTTTTAGACAAACACAAGCGCACGCACACACACACACAGTAACAAAAATGCAAGTTTATCTACGCATAATAACCCCTCCCCCCCCTTTCCTTTTAGACTGACATTTTCTTCATTTTTTGTCTGTAGCCATAATTCATTGATATAGATCTAGCAGATTATAAGGCTTTCTAAAATTGCAGTTGCTTAAATTAATCATTTGTTAAAATAAAGACAATGCATTTTGCACTAAAAGAACTTACTTTTAGCCACCAAAAATCCCAAACTGTGTCGACATTTTTTTTAAAATAAAAAAAATCCGAAATTTAAAAAATCACCAACCCTGTCGTTTTTACCGCGACGCGATCACCCCTTCTTAAACTCAGTAAAGCGCTATCGGAAAAACATGCGATGTAGTCATCGCTGACCTATTTAGTTACAGGCAGCCAATCACATGCCGCCTAGCGATCACGCGTCTCTTGCATGCCGGCACCTTGCTTTTGGAATGAGTGATCTAGTTTCCAGCTCTAGTGTTTTATCAATGGATGGGTGGTTAAAGAAGACATGTGGGGGGCTTGTGTGGTTGGCGATCAACCCGCAGCTCCGCTTAGTTTTCGAACCGCAGAGGAAATTCCCACAAACGCGGCAATATCTCTGGTTCTAGTAATCGTTCGGGATTGTACGCTGGCATGTCGTTAGTTTAACCTTTCCTCTGATTGGTTGCCGAGTTTCATTTATTTTCGTCAAGGAGTTTTCCCGTAACTATACTTAGAAGAGAGTCACTTCTGATTCCAAGAGGCCCAAAAATTACCCCTCGCGCGGAGGCCGATTTCCGGCCCAAGGCGCAGCGGGCGATTGGCATTGCTAACCAATAACTCAAAAAGTGAAAAGGTAATTTAGATCTATATATGTCTAGTGATGGTTTGCACTGCAAATGAAGTTTATTCTTTCATTTCATTAGTGTAGCGTAGCAGCAGACTAAACAAGAAAAGAGGTTCGATGAGACTGAGAGCCTGGACTTGAAACCGGTCCATAATAGAAGTGGCTATCCTCACCCGGAGTGAGAATAAAAATACGATCGACTTCTCACCCCGGGTGAGACTTGCCAGCGTTGGCTATTCTCACCCGGTGTGAAACAAGACTAAGACCTGTTTTTCCTAGTTTCGGAATACTGTTTATCGGTGTGGATGATCAAATTGACAAAAGCAAAGAAAAAATGACGTTATAGCACAAAAGTAAGCTATCTCTACAAAGATGCTAATAGGCTATTTAACTTTTCGAATCGAGCCGAACTGCGCGAGTCGCCATTTTGTTTTGTCCGGAAGCTCTTGTGCTACTCCTCTCTCTTTCTTTCTCTCTCTCTCCACTGCCCACAGACAAAATTGCAACACTTTTAGGCTAACAGTAGTAACACAAGAGTGATGGAACGTTTGTTCACGGCACAGAATTCTATAATTCTGTCATCACAGTGTGGAATACTGTGGTTCAGGGTGAACGCTACACTGGTTGGCCTAGGCTATAACGGTGAAGGCACACCGGGCCGGGTGGGAATAGCCAATAGGCTCGCCTGTGGTATTCTCACGATAGATGTGGCCGTCCATAATAAATGTAAAATTAATGCCAATTAGTTGTGACGACAGGTGTAGTGTAACAAACAAAACATTCATTCATCCTGAGACCTGAGAGCTGAAGAATTACCTGAGAATGAGCCATACAACTAAAAGAACTGACTTTAGACTGAGACTAGTCTAGATCTAGATTCTAGATCTAGAGTAGACTGATAAGAGAGTGAGACGAGTTTTATGGTTGTGTAGTGACAGTAGTACAGTGTCCGTGAGTGAAAGAAGTGAGAGGCACAAACTTTCCGAGAAAGTAGCAGTAGAAAGTGAAAAGAGCTCTTGCTGATTATCATAGCATAATCCGGAACAAAGCAGAGTTCCTTACACATTCTGGGTCGCCTTGGACTAGGGGATCCTGTTTCAGCATTACGGTTATTCCTGTCTGCATCATGAGAGCGGTTCTCAGCTAGTAAACGTCTTTGCAGTTCATCAATTTTGTTTAGAAGGAACTGAGAAGAAGACATCTTGAATCTGAGAGGTGTCACATGACATACAAAACATGAAAAAGCCTCAGCTTCGTACAAAGGGTGTCACATTCAATATAAATAACAAATATTAGTTAAGACAAACAAAACTACTTTTCTCATTCTATATCCAACTGATTCATTTAATTCTGTTTTAGTTGAATCTAGTACGTTCGAGTCTGGTTTCGAAACTATAGAAACTGATTGTTGTCCATATCAAAGACTTGCGATGTAACTCTCACGCTCTCACTGCTCACTCCCTCTTTCTGTCTCTGTCTCGAACACTCTCGAAAGAGTTGTTAATTGAGCCTTGAGGCCCGGAACCCGCAATGCTAAGCCTGAATCTCCCCGCCTCTGTGTGTGCGGAGTCCGCCGCTAATATTATATACTATCAATAAATAACCAATCTTTAGAGCCCACAACGTTTGCTTTGATTTCCTATTTCTGCCAGCTTGTTCGCTATCTACGATTTCTTGACCAGTCTATTAAATTGTTCTGTCAGTCACAGCGCGTTGATAATTTTGTAATAAGAAAATTGTAGTGCCGTCCAGTCAGTTCAGTTGCACTATAATATAAGTTTGTGAGACCTTCGAAGTGTGTGTGCGTGTGGGGGTGGGGGGTGGGGGTGGTATGGGGTGTCTGTAAATTCTATGCATTCTTTTTTTTTTACCCTACCGTCTCACACTAAATACTAATATGTCCATTTTCTCTTAAATATTGATGAGCAGAAAACATATTATCGGCACCGCATTTCCGACTCAAATTAATAGACAATTCAACTAAAGTACATTATCACACTAAGGTTAATTAATTGTGTATTATTTTCCACGGATAAGGGGATTTCAGGGGGCCATCCACTAGGGATTTCAGGGGGCCATCCCTCCCCCCCCCCCCCCCCCAAGTAAAAATGAATCTAGAATTACAGCGGCCATATTGATGTTTTCTGTAAGGTTTGAATTTATTTTTTTAAAATGATTTACAACAGTTTTAGTTGTGTTATCTGCAGCAAAAAGCACTGCAGTTTGACCATCAAGAAATGCATCTGTGTGTGAGAGTGGAAGTAAAAATTTACCGTATTAACATTATAATTACTGAACTCGACTGTTTATCATAAACATATCTGACCCCTGGATTTATCGTAAGCATACCTCTGACTTTATCGCTAATGTATGCCTCATGTAGGCCCAATATATATATGCCATGAATAAAGATAAAAAAACAAAAATTAAAAAAAAGCCAACCAACAAACAAACAAACTCCATAACAACCACAACAACAGCAAACAAACAAACAGGCAAAACATTTTTTTGAAGTTAGAAATAAGGCAAAGCGAAAAAGACCCACAAAAACTAAAAATGAAAAGAAAGTAAAGAGGGAGACATAATTGATGCTTTCTGCTGCTGCTTGAGTTCGAGATCGCTCTATAGACGTATTCAAGGGGGCTCTCGAGTTGCTTAAATTAGAGGGCGTGTTCATTCAAGGTCCCAGAGTTCGAATCCGGGAAGCAACAGAACAATTTTCTTCTCTAAAATTGTCTCCTTTTACCTCCTTTCCTGCTCTCAAGCAATGTTCTGCCGTCTGCTTTCGTCTCCACTTTCTGCCCCCACCTTCTTTTGCCCCCCCCCCCCTCCTCCCCCGGGCCCTGACTCTTTCTGCAGCCTTAATTACTGCTACTCCTTGGCTCATTCTTACTGTTGTCTTTCAGCCACATCCCTGCTCTTCTGGTAGGAAAGAGCTACACCCTGCTTTCTTGGATAAAAGCGAAAAATCTCGGAGGGCCCGTTTGCAAGTTGCGCACGTTAGAGATCCCATGGTGGTCTAAAATCGCTAAGAGTAGACTTCGGCCGCTACCTGGGCAAAATTCAAAATTTCCTACCAATGAAAAATGTTTAATGTGTCCCCCGCGCTCATATGGCCTAGTTATGTTATGCAGTTGCGAACGCCGTACGCCCTCCCCCCCCCCCCCCCCCCCCCCCCGAAAAAAGACGTTTTCATGAGGCCACAAATTCGCCAGTTTTGTGTGAGACAAATTGGTGAATTAGTTGTTGTCTAAAATCTAGTTTTTCTTTTGCTCGTCAGACAGCTTAACGGAAGCAATTTTTTAAATAGGTTCTATTGTTCTATGAAATTTTAAAGGAAATAATCAGGCCTGTTATAAGTGGGTGGTTGGCGGGTACTCTGTGTGGTTTGCTTCTTCTTTCCTATCAAACATCTGTCGTCTTTATCTCCCCTCCTTCTTCATTGTGCTTGTTATTCTCTTGTAACACCTCTAATCTTTGGCACTCATATGACCTTATTGTGTTGCAAGTGCCGTAAAACACTTACTAAAATAATAAAACAAGGCCTATTAATAAGCCCATAAGATTGTGGGTTGCTCAATGTTTTGTTACGTTAGATTATTGACTTTTGTTTTTGATTTGTTTCCTTCGTTTCGTGGTGTACCCTTGTTCTTAGTTTTTATTATGTTAATGGCGCCGTAGCAACCTACACAAACAACCCTGCATCCGGCAGAACAAGAATTCTAAAGCACCCATCTCCGTTTGAACTGTGCTGGCAATATGGATCAAACAAAGCGTCCTTTGCGAATACCACCAGAGTTTGCCACATATGCAGAGAAGCATGGGATATTTGATATGTATAAGGTGAGAGGTCTTTTCGATGCGCTACCGTTATTCTTTATGTTATGATGGCACCACTAGTTGAGTACAGAGCTGCCGGAGCTGAAACCCGCCAAGCCTCGACCAGTGCTAGAATATAGTGCTTGATCCTACACGGGTAGTGTAATGAGTTCTGAACTTTTGTTTGTATTCATGAGAGAGTGGAATTTTGTGTGTGTGTGTGTGTGTGTGTGTGTGTGTGTGTGTGTGTGTGTGTGTGTGTGTGTGTGTGTGTATGTGTGTACAGTGTATTTCATATTATTGAATTTTATTCAGAAGCAAGAGACTAATAGACTATAGCCAGCCTGCCTAGACAGTTTTATATAATGGAAGCTTAACTGACTCGATAAAAAAATATAGCTACCGCATTATTATATAATTTATTAAGCCAAAATGTGACTCAGGTGGGGCACAAAAAAGATAACCAAATCAACCATACTTTTTTTGAAAAAATTCGTCATGACTGAACTCATGTCGGAAACATCTTTAATTGAATAAAGTTGAAAATATTGATACTAAAACTAGATCTAGGGATAATTAATGTTTTATTACCTTTTGAAATGTGCATGCATTGAACATTAATGCTTTGCAAAACTATGAAAGGCATACCCCTCATATATTCCCCTCGGCAAGATAAATTTTGCATCAATTATGCTTGAGATGTACAGTGCTATAAATAATGTAATTTAATGTAATATATATAGACTCACTTACACACGGCAAGATAAATTAACAATCTTTATCTGTGGCAAGCTGCTCCCAGCCTAATATATGGCTTGCGATCAGAACCACACTTGCTAAAGTGAGCCGCTCCACTCAGGCACATTTCTTTACAATGGCTATCGAAGATAAATTAACTTCTCAGAAATTGCTGAAAACAGTCTAATTTTACCAGGAGTTCATTTATTAGACATATGAAGACTATCAAAAATAGGTTAATTTGTTTTGATTTAATAACCGTTTTAGTGATGTCGTGTCACTTAAATTGTAGATTTCGTACTGAAAATGGGCCCCAGCATAGTATAGGTTAATTACCCCCGCCCCTCAGAGATAAAGAGTAAGCTGTAGACATGAACGCAGGGTCAATGATTACAATTTAAATGACACTGACACTGTTAAAATTAGAGTGGAAATTAGTCTGTTTAAATAGACTAGTCGTTATTCAGAAGGAAAAAAAAGAATATGAAATATAATGCAGTGAGTAAATTACAGCTTTGAACTTTTTATACGTATAAGGAATCCCTCTGTAAAAAATACCTAATACGATGACTTGACTCAACTATATATTGTTCACTTGCTGACAGTAACATTGATACATTTCTATATTCTTTTTTTTTTTCAAACACAAAAACAGAGGCTGATTGAGCAGTTGGTGATTTCTAAGCCTGATGACCCAATACTTTATCTTATCAACTTACTCAAGAGAGAAAATGATGATGGTAAGTTTAAAACAAAACACCTTCATAAATGGGGAAACATTTTCAGCTATTTCTCATTTCTTTTTAAAACAGGCCCATGTTGTTATAAAAAAAATATTTTTCTGCTCCTTTTTAGTTTCCCTTTAGTTTTCATAGAATATTCTTTCAATGTTTTTGTTCTGTAGTATTCATACTTTACCAAATCAAAGAACTAAATGAATTATGACAGAAGCTTTTTTGAAACACATTTGATTCTGGGGTAGGCAATCTCTCAAAACGACAATTAATCTTTGAAGTTTCTATCAAACTGCCATTTTGTTGTTTGGGCTTATTTATTGTGGATGATAAATCTATGGGTTTTTTGTTTCGTTTTCTTATGCACAAGCAGGTCTGTTTTTGTTTTTAGATTTGTAATTGTTGCATGGAAAAGATGTGGTATTATTATTTTCATTTACATATTTGAAATATTTGGATGTGTTAACTGAAATTGTCTGCACATTTATATTCCAGTGCCAGCTATTGTCATTCTCGGGCCACCATGCTCTGGTAAACGCTCCATTGCAAAGATGGTGTGTGGAAAACTACGTTGTGCCCACCTCACTTCACAGAACCTTATCGAAGAAGCAGATATAGCTATTCGTGACAAGGCACGCAGCTTCATTCAGAATCAAGAGGTAAATGGTTTGACTGTGCTCATACCACTTTTGTGGAAATTCACTTTTGTGTAAAGTCAATGAATGTGTTCAATCAGTTTTGTGGTCTTCATCAAGTCTCAAAAATAGCTTTCTGCTTGCTATACATATACACTGAAGTAGAAAAAGAAGAAGGAATTTAAAGGCATAATATTGCAATGTTTTTCAAATTGCCTTTCAAAGTCTGAGAAATACAATAATGTAAAAGCGCATAGAGCTTGCTGTCAAGCGGGGATATGCACGCTATACAAATGCTATTTATCATTTATTATTATTATTATTAAATGAAAAACAGTGAAGTGAAACATATTCGCCATTGTCTTTTAAAAGTTTACTTATATTTTGGAAGGAAGTTTTGCACCTTATGTATTGTTCTCCCTTTTCCTTACATATTACAGCCCATCCCAACTGAAATGTGGTTGAAGATCCTAACAGACAGAATGCAGTTGTATGATACTCAGAAGAAAGGTTGGGTGTTGGAAGGATTCCCTGAGACCCGTGAACAAGCGATGGCATTACAGATCAATGGAATCTACCCAAAGCATTGCAGTATGTTGACACTACAGTTTTGATCTTTATATCTCTTGCAGTTTTGTCTAAGGGGGCTCTCGTGGCCTAGGTTAACGTGTCTGTCTCTCATTCATGTCAAAAGTCTCGGGTTCGAATCAAGGTAGCGACGGAAACATTTTCTTCTCTAAAATTGTCTCCTTTCACCTCCTTTCCTGATCTCTAGCAATGCTCTGTCGTCTGCTTTCGTCTCCACTTTCTGCCCCCTCCCTCCTTTGCCCGCTCCTCTGGGCTCCTAACTCTTTCTGCAGCCTTTCTACTGCTACTCCTTCGCTCCTTCTTACTGCTGTCTTTCAGCCACACCCCTGATCTTCTGATAGGAAAGATCTACTCCTAGCCTTCTCGGAAAGGGCGAAAAATCTCGGAAGGGCCTGTGTGCAAGTTGGGAACGTTAAAGATCCCTTGGTGGTCTAAAATCGATAAGAGTAGGCTTCGGCCGCCACCTGCACAAAATTCAAAATCTCCTACCAACTGAAAATGTTTGGTGTGTCCCGCACACTCATATGACCTTATGCAGTTGTGAGCACCATAAGACACCAAAAAAAGAAAAATCTTTTCAAACTTAGGTTCAATTAAGAAATAGGATAGAGGACCATGAACCCGCCTTCCCCCTGTGATTGCTGGTTGCAGCATTCAGGGGTTATTTGAAAGTCCAGAGGGATAAAAGACGAACAACATCAACTCACTTTTTTATGTAACATATATATATATATATATATACATATATATATATACATATGTAGCCACCATTAGATCTCTAATGAAAGGATAAAAAAGCTTTTGATGTAGAGTGAAACAATAATTTACCCAGACCTTGAAGAGTTTTGAAAGCTTTCAGATTGAAACTAGCAGCTCTGCACACTTTCCTTCTTTGAGAACTGTTTATCGTTGTCTACAATGCTGTAGCTATTTACCTTTCTCAGAAACCTGAGTCCAGTAAAAGTGTGATAGGAAGTCACCAAGCACACTAGTCTTCTGTCTAACAGGATATCAAAGATAGGAACATGAGACAGGTGGCAATAGCTTCTCCTGTCAGCTTATACCCAATACCAAGATGAAAGAGGCAAATCCTGATGAAATGAAATATGTGAGGCAGTGTGGTGAAATCAGGCGCTCGACAAAATAATGAAATCCAAGAAATTTGCTTTTTTATGACAGTTTTTTCTAATTTAAAAAAAAAATCCATTTAAAAACAAACTTCTGTGTGGATTGCACTGAAAAACATTGATTGAAGGTTAAAAAAATGTCAGTTTTAAGTTTCCAAGGACTCTCAAGCGATGGAAATTACCAAACTTTGGTGGCCATTTTCTCGCTAATTTCACCTCTGAAACCAGGCCACTCTGACCTCTTTCAATGGCAAATATTTCGACTTTTAATAAACATAGATGGCTATTTTTTTCACCCAAAGCAAGGCAAATGAACAGGCTTTAAGATGATACCAGTAACACCATATGGCCAAAAATTGATGAGCGCCTGATTCCACTTCGTCTTGACACATATGTTACGACATGGTAGAATCAGGCGGTTGTCAGTTTTAGGGCATTTGGAGTTATTGGTGTCTTCTTGAGGCCTGTTTATTTGTCTATCTTTTGATGAAAAAACTATGAATCTATCTTGAATGGAAGTCGAGATATTTCCGATTGAACGAGGTGGGGTCACCTAGTTTCAGAGGTAAAGTTAGCGAGAAAATTGCCTCAAAAGTGGGGTGGCTTCCATAGCTTTAGAGTCCTGGAAAACTGAAAATTTACATTTATGTGCCTTTTATCAACGTTTTTCTGTAAAATCCTAAGGCAAATGTGTTTTTGGACGCGAAAGGTGTTGAGATAAAAAAAACAAAATCTACACAAATTTCCAAACCCGAGGAAAAATGCAGATAGCTTCCATTTTATTATTTTGACGAGCGCCTGATTTCACCACAATGACACACAAATGTGTAATGTGTTAATACGTTCTGCTTTTATCCATCTCATTCTAACTGTGCTGGCACGACTTGTTCTCTTTATGTTTCAGTCGTTTTGGAGGCTCCTGACACAGTCCTGATAGAAAGAGCCGCTGGGAAGAGAATTGACACCAAGACAGGCGGTATGTGCAAGAATGATCAGTCTCTGCTGGAATTTCCCAAATGTTGATCTCTGTCAACTCTCACACAATAATACAACATATAGTATGTACTACTTAAGATGGTCTCAAGGTTGTCTTCATGCAGCTTCTTTCATGGCTAATTCTTCCTATGTTTGAAGCACAGCTTCTGTCGCAGAGCTTGCATGTCAGTCTCGTGGATCGAAGCTCTGTATTTCCATTATTTTCCTTTCGTACAACATATAGTAGAATTCTCCTAAACAAAAATCTACAGAACCGCTAGGTCTTCTGCAGTTCACCCAGATTTTCCATTCGTCAGTGAGATTTTTCAAATTGCGAAGAAAGAAATTCTTTTTTTTTTTTTCAGTCAACTGCTGTTTCCAGATTAACCATGTTTGGTTTAAGCAGACTCCACAGTATTTTTTTTTGCACTTTCGCTTGGAATTCCCTTTATACTGTGCAATGCAGGCATCACCTGAGTGTGACCAATTTCTTATTGAAAGTGTGATGATTCAACTTTCATTTAGCACTTGAAAAATGACTCTAGTTATATCGAGTTTGGTACAAATTGGAGCTATGATTGAAAAAAGTACAATAGTACTTAAGATATTCCATTAAACTAAAAAAGGTAATTCTTTTACACTCCCTTTAGCATAATTTAGATCATTGAGGAGGTGGGCCGCTCAGTCAGGGCTAAACTGGGCCAAGAGGGATGCAAGCAGCAAGCAGATAGTGATACTAGATTTTAAAAAATTCCCATCCAGGAGTCAAGCTCACCAGGCACACTAAACATACCGTATTCAAACAACGGATGGAGCCACTGCCCTGAATTAAATACCAGAGGAAGTCACTCTATGGAAGATAAGATAAAACTTTATTATTCCAGAGGGAAATTTTTCTTGGCTGTACAGGACCGTAAAAACACATGCAGGTATACATGATAAAAATGTAAATTATATATTACTCTCATTAAAATTCAATACGAAAAGAGAAGTAAAGCTGACAAAATATACATATCACATCAGTTGCATCATTCAACCACATGCAGGAATTTATTACAAGTCCTTTATATTTAGTTATATAGATACATACTCCAATACACAGCTATGCTTATTCTGACATAGCCTTATGTTAGATGGTAAAAAAACTTCTTTTATATCTTTCTTTCTTTGTTGTTAGAGGTATATATCTGCCGCTGCGTGATCTTACAATTTGCATGGAAAGGGTTGATGAAACTCTGAATTTTTTATGCATGTTTCTTGGGCTGTGAAAGTTATTAAAACATTGTTAAAATCCTGCCCTGGTTTCAGTGAATTGAGCTGATTAGGTACTTGAGGGTTTTTCACTTTATGAGCCTTCGGTACTGTAAGTGTTAAAACAGGCTTGATTGTATTCTTGTTGATCCATTATGAATTTCTTTCTGATTAAGCAATTTTTTTTTTTAGATGTTTACCACACAACTTTTGACTGGCCGGGAAATCCTGAGGTGCAGGAACGGCTGGAAGAACCAGAGGGTTTGTCTGAGGAGGCCATGGTGAACAAACTGGTTCTCTACCACAGACACATCGACGGAATTCTCCGATGCTACGACCAGGTCGTTCGCACGGTCAATGCTGATCAGCCTAAGGCAGACGTTTACTCTCAAGGTCAGCAGAAATTATTTTAACCATCTTCTCGTTTGAGGTTGTAATTAAGTTTCGGAGGTCCAAACCAGTTATGTTGATATACTGCAAAAAAAGGCCTCCTTTAACACTTTGCAGTCACACAGCCAGCAGTACAAAATACCCCGCCTGGTCACCTAGCCAGGAGAGAGACTGCAACAGACATATTGAGCCTGGCGCAGAACTGCACCAGGTGATCGGAACGGATAATTTTCACAGTTGCATTATTGCGCCAAGTGACTGCAAAATGTTAACATTATGGAACATTTTCTTGAATAATGTAAAGTTGGTGCCTTGGCTTTGTTAACATTTTTTCTGTTTACTATGTCAGTAAAAGTAAAATGTAGCCCCTTTCCCATTAAAAACTTACTTGACATCAGTTTTGGGGTCTCCACTCTCTTTGTGGACACATTTGGGTCACCTTGACGTCATTTATAAAAAGACACTTTTGACTCACTTTTTGTGAATGGGTGGTCGAAATTTACTTTAACCACTTTGTCATATATTTTATGAGGAGGGATAGGCTGATTTTCTCAGGAGAGAAGTGCTGAGAAAGGACAGGGGTTTAAGGTACTATACTTGTTCGCTTTTAAGCACAAGGGTGCTATCCCGAAAAATGATGTTTTGAGTAAATTGCAGGTAAAATATTTGCCCCTTGTTCAGTTTCTTTAAAAGACAAGGAGAGTTTTCTCTGTAACCAAAAGAATTTGCACGCCAATGAAACCACACTTCTCCTATAGGTAGGGCAATGCTCAATTTAGGTGTAATTCAAGATTTCTGGAATCCCCCGAAATCCGGGTTAGCCCACTTGTCCATAAAATCGACCATATCCTTCTCATGCCCTGGCGGACCCTCTATCTCTCTCTCTCTCTCTTTTTCTCACTCTTTCTCTCTCTCTCTCTCTCTCTCTCTTTCTCTCTCTCCTCTATCTCTCCATCTCTCTCTCTCTCTTTCTCTCTCTCTCTCTCTCTCTCTCTCTTTCTGTGTGTGTGTGCGTGTGTGTGTGTGTGTGTGTGTGTGTGTGTGTGTGTGTGTGTATTTCTCTGCGCACCCTCTTTGATTTGTCTAATGTTTCTACCACTGCAGAGTTTTATCCCACTACGTTTTGTTACTGCTTCTTCTTCTTTAATTCTACCCCGGGGACATAGTGCCAGTTTGTGGTAAAGAGGGGAAATCTTCGCCCGAGGGAAAAGAAGGGGAGAAAGAAAGAAAGAAAGATAAAAAAGAAAGAAAGAAAGAGAGAACAGCACAGAGAGTAAAACAAAAGCTTTCCGAGGGAGAGGAAGGGAAGATAGAAAGAAAGAAAGAAAGATTGGAAGTGAGGGAAAGATTGGAAAAGAATGGTAATGATGTGAAACAGGAGGAGTAGAAGGATTACCAGCCTGGCGAGGACAGTATTTTCAGCTTAATTCAAAACAATGCTGCACGTTTAATTTTACAGAAAAGAAAGCGAGACTCTGTTAAACCTCTTACGGAAATAGCTTTGGCTTCCTGTTGAGAAAAAAATTGTGTACAAGTTGGCCACCCTATGTCACAAATGTTTGAATGCTAATGCGCCATCATATTTATCAAATCTGTTAAGACTGTACATTCCAACTCGCAGTGTAAAGTCATCAGCTGACAAAAAGAAATTTATTTTACTATTTATGAAGTTTAAAACAGTGGGTGAAAGGGCATTTGAATACCAAGGCCCCAAGATCTGGAATGCTTTACCAAGTACTTTAAGAGAGGTCAAATCTTTTGATTCATTCAAATGTCAGCTGAAATCGTTTTTGTTTTTAAATTAATAAGATGAATATTTTTTAGCAATTTTCTTTTAGTCAGAACATGTTTTTTGTTACTGTTGTACGTTGTATTGTATTGTAAAGCGCTCAGAGCCTGTGTACTTTAATCGGGGTTGAGCGCTATATAAATGTCATTTATTGTTATTATTATTATTCATAATATGGAAGTCATTTGCATTGTATTTGTTTCAGCTTTCTCCTTCCTGTGCAGCCAAGCCCGGTCCAACGCTCCGCACACGCCCAGAGTTATCCTCTTGGGGCCTACTGGGAGTGGCAAGGGTGTGCAAGCCGCTCTGTTGGCTAACAAATATAACTTGGTGAAAGGTAAGAACAACACTTACATGATATATGCACATTATTTGATGGTGTTGTTATGATGTTGCTATCAGCTCATTTATTAGGAGTCCGATTTTTAAAATTTGAATATATATGAAGAGCACAGTGGAAAAATGACTGTTGTCACAAACTCAAAATTGTGAGGGTGCTAATTTTAAAAGCTTGTAGACTCATAACTTCATATTTGTTTGACTGGTGGTTTGTTGTTAAGTGTTGTTGAACGGGACATCTAACTACAATAATCAACCAACAGTTAAACAGAAATACAGTTATGAGTCAACAAGCTCTCTAAATTGGTACACTCACGATTTTCAGTTTGTGATAACAGTCGTTTTTCCCCTGTTGTCTTCATATGTTACAAGAGATCACTTCTATAGCACTCATTCCCTGGTAGCTCTAGACGTTTCACAATGAATAAATAACATTTTGACAGCATACACTGTTACTCATATTGCATACGTACTGGCCCATCCAATGCACAACCATCATTTAAAATAAATGCACCTATAATAAATATATATAGTTCTGACAAAAGAATCCACCACACACTCAAAGACAATCACATTACTACACAATCAGTTGTTCAAATTTTGCCCATCAAAGGAAATGGTTACAACTGCGGGTGCTCTGGTGTGGTTTGTTCTTTCTTTCCTATCAAACATCTATCGTCCTGATGGTTGTTACTCTCTTATAACACCTGTAATCTTCGCCACATATATGACCTTATTGTGTTGCAAGTGCAGTAAAACTTTTACTAAACCTAAACATAATATGTTTGTTTTTGCCAGTGTCTTGTGGTCAGCTCATCAAACAAGCAATCACTCAAGAGACCAAGTCTGGCATGGCCGCCAAACCCTATGTGGAGAAGGACATGATGAGTAAGAATCTTTCTACTTACTGGAATTTGTTCATTGTCCTTACCTATTTGTTGCCCATATTTGGTCACTTTTAAGCACAATGGGGCTATCCCGAAAAATGCTGTTTTTAGAAAAATCGAAGGTAAAGTTTTTGCCCCGTGTTCAGTTTCTTTAAAAGACAAGGAAAATTTTCTTTATAACCAAACAAATATACACACCAATGAAACCGGACTTCTCCTATAGGTAGGGCAATGCCCACTTTTGGTGTAGGTCTTAGATTTCCGGAAACCCCCGAAATCTGGGTTAGCCCGCTTGTCTTTAAAAGCAACCATATAGGATTGGGGTTTGAATCTTACAAGATAGTTTTTCTCTTTTTTTCCTGATATATCATTAGTAATTTTTGGTTGTCTCCCTATAACAACTCTCTATAACAACATTTTTTTCTGGTCCCGACGATGTCGTTATAGAGAAGCTGTAATGAAGGCTTTGTGTCTGTCCAGGCAGTGCCAGACAGTATTGTGTTGCAAGTGCTGTAAAACTCTTACTAAAACTCATGGGTGGTTGGCGGGTGCTCTGGTGTGGGTTGCTTCTTCTTTCCAATGAAACATCTATCGTCCTTATCTCCCCTTCTTGTTTTGTATGTTTGTTACTCTCTTGTAACACCTTTAATCTTCTGGTGCCCATATGACCTTATGCAGTTGCGAGCGCCTAAAAACCTCTACTAAAAAGCTAAAAAAATCTTGTGTGTGTCTACTGCAGTGCCAGACAGCATTGTGCTGGACATCCTGAAGGATCGGCTGTGTCAGCTGGACTGTGTCACTCGAGGCTGGGTCTTGTCTGGGTACCCTCGGACACGAGAGCAGGCGGAGCAGTTAGACAAGGCCGGACTGAGGCCTAACAGGTATGTGTATGTGTTCGTGTGGATGTGTATGTGTGTGTGTGTGTGTGTGTGTGTGGAAGGGTGTGTGTGTGTGTGGGTGTGTGTGTGTGTGTGTGTGTGTGTGTGTGTATGTGTGTGTTCTTCTCAAATCCTTCTGTGGTTACAGGAATTTTGTGTTAATTAAACAAAGTCTACTGTATAAATTATATATTCATTTACTGAAATCTTTGTGTTACCAGAGTGTTCTTCCTGGATGTCCCCAACGACTCGGTCCTAGAGCGGCTGACGCTGCGGGCGATGGACCCCATCACTGGGGAGAGGTACCACACGCTGTACAACCCTCCACGAAGCCAAGAGGTTTGTCCTAGTTTTGTCACTTCCCTAATAATAATAATAATAAAAGATAGCATTAATTGTATAGCGCAAATCCCCGCTCAACAGCAAGCTCTTTGCGCTTCAGAATCTATACTATTACCCTAGCAGACCTGAGAGCATTCTGAAACAACCTCAACTTCCTGGGAAGCATATCGTGCAAGCGACCATTTATAGGTGCTAAAACACTAACATACTGACAAAGTCTTTCGCTGTCTATGGCCGGGTATCTATTCCCGCCTGGGTGAAGTGAGAAAAATTCATGTGAAGTGCTTTCCCAAAGGACACAGCGTCGGGCCCGCGGCTCGAACCCCCAAACTCCCAACCTCACAATTATGAGTCAGGTAGCCCAACCACTAGGCCACCGACCCTACCCTAGAATGTGTTTTTTGGGGAGACATTAGTTATATTTTCGGTTTAGAGAGGTTGCTTCAGAACCCCCAGAGATTCTCTTTTCTTTTGGTTAACCGCTGGTTTTGGACTTTCCATGTTCGGTTTGAGAGGAATCCCTTTTACTTTACCTGTGAATGCTGGACAATCACTAAAGACAGTGTAAATAAAATAGAAGCAACACTAGAAATATGGTTTCTTAGGAGACTGATGAGAATATCGTGGAAGCAAAAGAAATCAAATGAGGTAGTGCTTAATGAAGCCCACATGGGACTCTCACTGTTAAAAACAATCAGGAAACAACAAATGTTGTTTTGGGGACACCTGAATAGACATAAAGGTCTTGAACATCAAGCTCTCACTGGTGAAATAGAAAGCAAACAAGGCAGGGGTAGGCCCATAGCAACCTACTTAGGGAATCTAAACAAATGGGTAACAGGGAAAGATCAAGGAAACATAGCTTTTTTAAGAGCATCCGAGCAAAGGAATGAATGAAGAACCATGATCGCTGATGCCTGCCACTAGATGATGACCCTAGAATTGCAAAGTTTTGTTTGCTCAGCACCTAGTTTTGAGAAATTTTATGTAAAAAATTTTTAGTTTCACAACGTGTCAAGCTTTTTCCAATGCAGTTCTTTGAACATCTGGATAACGACTCTGAATAATCTTATGACTTTTGTGGAGTTGATAGAGCATATGGTCTCTGACCTCATGGTCTCATTAACTGAAAATGGCTGAAAAATGTCAGAACTTTGTAATTTTAAGGTACCTCCTTTATTTAGTAGTTTTTCTATTTTTCAATATAAGATTAATAATTTTTACGCCTCCATTGAAACAATTAAGATAATTCAGGATGAGGGCTTTGACTCTATCTGTCAGGACATAGTGGAATCAGGCGCTCGTCAATTTTTGGGCATGTGGAGTTATTGATATCATTTTAAAGCTTGTTCATTTTTCTATCATGTGATGAAAAAAAAATACTCAATTAATTTGAATAAAAGTCAAGATATTTGCGATTGAAGGAAGTGGGGGTCACCTGGTTTCAGCCTTAAAATAAGCAAGAAAATTTTCGCAAAGGTTTGGTGACTCCCAAAGCATGAGTGTCCTTGGAAAGTGAAAAAAAATTTTTTTTGAGCATCAAATCAACGTTTTTCAGAAATAATAACACATAAATGTATTTTTAATTGAGATAAAAGGTGTTGAGCCAAAAACAACTAAGAAATTGATAAAAATTGCCAAAATGGAGGTATCTTTGATTTATGTCAGGACACGGTAGAATCAGGCGCTCATCAATTTTTGGACATGTGGACTTATTGGTATCATTTTAAAGCTTGCATACTCATTTGTCTTGCTTTAGGTGAAAAAATACTCATCTGTCATGAAAAGAAATTGAGATGTTTGAGGTTGAGAGAGGTGGGGATCGCCTGATTTCAGAGGTAAAATTAGTGAGAAAATGGCCACCAAAGTTTGGCGACTTCCTAAGCTTGAGAGTCTTTAGAACTGCAAATTGACATTCTTGTGCTGTAAATCAGCATTTTTCAGTAAAATCCATACAGAATTGTGCTTTTAAATAGATCTTTAAGGTGTTGAGTCAAAAAGCAAAAATTTGATAAAAATTGCCAAACGGACAGAAAAATGCCAGTTTCTATGATTTCACTATTTTGACGAGCGCCTGATTTCACTACGATGCCTCACATAATAAATAATAAATAATAAATAGCATTTGTATAGCGCATATCCCCGCTCAACAGCAGGCTCTGTGCGCTTTACACTATATTATTACCCCAGCAGACCATATAACACTCCGAAACTTCCCACAAAGCATACAGTGCAAGCAGCTGATTAAGCACTCAAACACTAACAAACTGACAAGATCTTTTGCTGTCTATAGCCGGGTACCCATTCCCACCTGGGTGAAGTGAGGAAAATTAGTGTAAAGTGCCTTTCCCAAGGACACAACGTCCGGCCCCTGATGGGATTCGAACCCTCGACCGTACGGTTGCGAGTCTAAGAGCCTAACCACTAGGCCACCGACGCCACATTTAATTAATCTGACGAGTGCCTGATTTCACTACAATGCCTTACAATATAATATGATACTCTATCTGTGTCGTGTACTCAGGTCAAGGACAGGCTGTGGAAGAACCCGAAGGACGGCGAGGAGAACGTGCGTAAGCTCCTGTCCCAGTACTTCGCCTATGTGGAGGAGCTCTCCGACTTCTACCTGGACGGCCAGCACGTCAATGCCGACCAGGACCCGCACACCGTGTTTGAGTGTCTGGAGAGCATGATCTGCAAGCCGCTGCCCAAGAATTTCTACTGAGAGACTTTAGAGCATTTAGAGCAATTAAGCAATCCTGGTGTGACATTTAAAAATACAGCGTAGTCTTCTCATTTAGCTTCTACGAACCAGGCCTTTGTCCACTCCTACTGACTGAGAGACTTTATAGCATTTAGAGCAATTGTGAAGCGTGCTGACTAAAGGAGTTACTTCTTGTATTTGAGCCCAATGGAAATAGATACATCGGGCTCATAGATAAAGTTTTTACAATTTAGAATTATGAAATAATAAAAGGCATGTTGTAATTTAAGAATATGACATCAAAAGAAAATCAACAAATTTGACCTTAGTGCCGATTTTGGTCAATGTTCCATTTGTGGGTAGTGAAAAGTAGCTCATTTTGTCAGTGCACCTCACAATTAAGTAATCCTGGTGTGACATTTAAAAGTGCAGCGTAGTCCACTCATTTAGATTCAACGAACCAGGCTTTACTCCATTTCTACTGAAAGACTGAAGAGAATAAGCCAAACTAGAAATAAAGCTACTCTGTTGTGACATCTTTAAGTACAGCATAGTTCATTTATTTAGGTTCAAAGGACCAGACTTGTCCATTTCTACTGAGAGACTTCAGAGCATTTAGAGCAATTAAGCAATCCTAGTGTAACATTTAGAAATGCAGCGTAGTGAGCATAGTCCTCTCATTTAGTTTCAACAAACCTAGCCTTTGTCCATTTCTACTGACTGAGAGATTTTATAGCATTTAGAGCAATTAAGTAATCCTGGTGGGACATTTAAAAATACAGCATAGTCCACTCATTTAGCTTCAACGAACCAGGCCCAAGAATTTCTACTGAGAGACTTAAGAGAATATGCCAAACTAGCAATTACGTTACTCTGTTGTGACATCTTTAAATACAGCATAGTCCGCTTATTAAGCTTCAAAAGAACAGGCTTTTGTCTATTTTTACTGAGAGATTTTACAGTAAAGAGTAGGCCAAATGTGGCAACTAAGCTAACCTGCTGTGACTTGTATAATTAAATAATAATAAACATTGTTTGTATAGTACATACTCCTGCTCTGTGTGCTTGCACTCTAAATTAATCAATATTATAATACGTAATTTTATCATTAAATACAGCGGAGTCCACTTATTTAGCTTCAAAGGACCAGGCCTTTGTCCATATTTTTTTTATTGAGGTTTTTAAAAAATCTTTTCAGGTTAATAAATACAAAAAGTAAAAGTTATGCACTTTTGGCAATGGCTCTTAATTAATTATATTGGGTCAGTCGTGTTTAAAAAAAATAAAGACTAACATTCTTGTAAAAAAAATTGTTGTAAGTAAACCCCTGAATGTTAAATTTTATGGAAAGATCTAAGTTAAGAAATACCTGTACCAGTTTGCTGAAAACACAATGACTGTGGAACTTGTTTCAACGGAGCTGTCTAGTCTCAGCAGTTTAATTACTGTTACTGATTCATTCAGTTTGTGTTTTTCAAATTGATGATCTGACAGAAATTTGCCAGAGGAATGTTTCTTGCTAATTATTATTTTATCATAAGAAATATTTCTTAAACTTAAAGAATATTCTCTAGTTTGTTCAACAAAATTACCTATATCTCCACTTTAGAATTTGGCAACCTTTTCAAACTGCTTCAAACTAATTTTTCTAAAAATAGTGAATATTATTCATTATAATAATAGGATACTTTGAAAAGGGAGTGTCTTGATGTATTGCGTTTGCTACAATGTTTCCTGCACTGCATACAAGTGTAAAGATGTACCGTAGAGAATTCTTGTTATTCTCATGCTGTTGCAAAATGTGCCTCTATGTAAATTATAATGTATCAACATAAGTTTCCTCTAAAGAACAAGGCTGCTCGTTTAAACATTTTTTTTTTTTTATCATGTGTGGCTTCAGTTTTTGTTCTGTAAAATCCGAAAGATTTTTCAAATTAATTTTTTTGAAGTTGGGGATTGGGTATGACAAGGGTGGATGGAAGATTTATTTTCATTGTGCATGTTAGTTGGCAGGAGAATGGGGATTGTCTCTTTTACTATAATATTTTAGAGATGTTCTGAAGAGTGTTGTGCTCCTCTTTCTCAACAACTCAATTTAGCTTTTATTCTGTGATATGAAAATTGCTTTTAAAAAAGATGATGATAAATAAAAGTCATGCTACCAACCCTAAGGAGACCTTTCTCATAGAGTGTGTGTGAAGGCAGATATAATGAATGTGTTGTTTACTTTTCCTTTTCTTTTCCGTTGATACGCGTGTTGTTGCATGGAGAAACTGTTCGTAATTCAGAATTACAAAGTTCTATCTACCCAGTATCTAGTTTTGAGAAATTTGACGCAAAAATGTTGGAGTTTCTCAACATATGTGGGATAGCATGGTGAAATCTGGCGCTCGTTCAAATAATGAAAGTGAAGACACTAACATTTTTCCGCTGAATTGGAAAATTTTATTGAATTTTTGGTTTTTGGCTCAAAGCCTCCCATGTCCTTCAAAGAACACGACATTTCTGTGTGGATTTGACTGAAAAATGTTGATTAAAGGCATAAAAATGATAAATTTTCAGTTTCCACAGACTCTCAAGCTAAGGAAATAACTAAACTTTGGCGGCCATTTTCTCGCTAATTTTACCTCTAACACCAGGCGACCCTACCTCCATCAATCAGCAACATCTTGATTTGTTAAAAATAAATGGATATTTTTTTTTCATTTAAAGCAGAACAAGTGAACAAGCTTCAAGATGATACCAATAACTCCACACGCACAAAAAATTTACAAGCGCCTGATTCCACTGCGTCGTGACACATATCAAGCTTTTTTTAATGCAATTATTTGAACATTTTGATAACAATTCCGAATAATGTTGCGATTTTTGATAAAGCGGAAAGAACATTTGGTTTCTGACCTCATGGTCTTAGTAACTCAAAACAGCCAAATAATGTCAGAACTTTGTAATTTTGAGGCATTGAATTGTCTTCCAGCTGCGAGTTGAGTGGTTTAGAGTGGGTGGTTGGCGGGTGCTCGGGTGTGGTTTGCTCCTTCATTCCTATAAAAAACGTATTGTCTCTATCTCCCCTCCTTCTTTTTGATGTTTGCTACTCTATTGTGACACATCTAATCTTCGGCCCTTATATGACCTTATTGTGTTGCAAGTACTGTAAAACTCTTACTAAAACTAAAGAGTGGCTTCCAGGAGGGTCACATTGTGGTCACTGAGGATGTCCTTTACAGTAGAATCAATCCAGCAATGTCTTGTTTGTTCACTGAACAGCAATGCTTTTATTTTGTTCTCCAACTCTCCCCAGCCCGTTCCGCCCCGTACTGCTATTCCCATGGTACATGCACGTTCAGTGAACGTTCAGTTTTGGCCTAAAATGTGAGGCATCCTGGTGAAATCAGGTGCTTGTCAAAATAATGAAATTAAAGAAATCTGCATTTTTCGGCCCATTTTGAAATTTTTATCGAATTTGAATATCCCTGTCTGTTCGATCACACATTGGTTCCATCTCTGTCTGAGTTGGCCCTGACTCAGTGACTGGCAGTGTCAAAGCAGCCCAGCTCCTATATGACACCATCTAAATGATGTAAATTGTGTAGATAGGGGCATAAAAGATAAATGATTAAATTTGACAGGTTTTTTTTAAATATTGTAGGCTACCAATGTAGCCCTATTTGTTGACAACATCTTGGAGTGTGATGTAGTAGTAGTAATAATAATAATAAATTACATTTATGTAGCGCTCAACCCCGATTAAAGTACACAGGCTCTGAGCGCTTTACAATATAGTACAACGTACAACAGTAACATAAAACGTTGTGTTCTGACCAAAAGAAATTTATTCCAAATATTCATCTTATTAATTTAAAAACAGAAACGACTTTAGTTGACATTTGAACAAATCAAAAGATTTGATCTCTCTTAAAGTACTTGGCAAAGCATTCCAGATCTTGGGGCCTTGGTATTCAAATTCCCTTTCACCCATTGTTTTAAGTTTCATTGATGGTAAAATAAATTTCTTTTTGTCGGCTGATGACCTTAAACTGCGAGTTGGAATGTACAGTCTTAACAGATTTGATAAGGCCTATCCAAGTCCAAGATTTTCTACCCACTCCGCTTTGTTCAGTTGGAGAATAAACACAAAAAAAGAATAGGTGAAATGGCATAGGTATCAACACTTTCTGGTCATTTAAGAGGCGGGACCTCCGAGTTTAACATTCATTTCCGAAAGGACCGGGCCAAGTGGGAAATTCGTGCAAAGTGCCGGTCCCAACAAGGACACAACGTCGGACTGAACTGATGCTCGAGCCCCCAAAACCCACAATCTCATGATTGCGAGTCCGGTAGCCTGACCTAACCACTAGACTACCGACGCCACTCGCAAAAAAAAAAAAAAAAGGAGAGGTCAGGGCAATAATATAGTGTTTGATAGGAAAGAAGGGAGAGAGATCAGGAGAATAGATGTTTGATAGAGAAGAAGGAGCAAAACACATCAGAGCACCCGCAAAACATAATCCCATTAAAAGATTTGTTTGTTTGTTTTTGTAAAGTGTTTTGCGGCGCTCGCAACTGCATAGGTCATATGAGCGCGCGGGACACACCTAATATTTTCAGTTGGTAGGAAATTTTGAATTTTGCCCGGGTGGCGGCCGAAGCCTACTCTTATCGATTTTAGACCACCAAGGGATCTTTAACGTGCGCAACATCACACGGGCCCTCCGAGATTTTTCGCCCTTGTCCGAGAAGGCTAGGTGTAGATCTTTCCTACCAGAAGATCAGGGGTGTGGCAGAAAGACAACAGTAAGGAGAAGCCAAGGAGTAGCAGTAGAAAGGCTGCAGAAAGAGTCAGGAGCCCAGAGGAGGGGGCAAAGGAGGTGAAGGGGTGGGGGCAGAAAGTGGAATTGAAAGCAGACAACAGAACATTGCTAGAGAGCAGGAGAGGAGGTGAAAGGAGTCAATTTTAGAGAAGAAAATGTTTCGGTCGCTACCCGGATTCGAACCCGGGACCTTTGAATGAGAGGCCAACACCTTAACCTCAAGACCACGAGAGCCCCCAGATTCGTTTGTTTGCGTAAAGAGACGCACATTGACATAATGATGGTCATTTAGTGCTGGGAAAAAGTAAGACAGACAAAGAGAAAAGGGAAAATAAAGAAGTAAGACATACCACAGGCACCCTCCAACCTTTCTACCTCTCTTAAGTTTTATTAGTTTTAGTAAGAGTTTAACAGCACTTGTGACACAATTAAACAATCATTAGGGCATATATGTGCCTGAGATTAGAGGTGTTACTAAAGAGTAAGCCTAATATACACAGAGAAGAATGAGCGTAGGATGAGAGACTTGATAAGGAGAGTTATAAATGTTTGATATGAAAGAAGGAGCAAACCACACTATAGAGCATCTGTAAATCACCCACTGTCTACCTCTCTTCACCTTGCCTATTTTTTTAATTAAGAAAGAAAAAGTCCCCACTACGATAATATTCTTCTTTTTAAGGCAGGACACGATCTATAATGTTTTAGGAGCAAGCTGCCTATTCTGCTTGTTAGCGCCAACCCAGGCTGAGAGGGATCCAACATCCCAGCACAAAGACAGAGATACTCAATCTGTCCCCGTGGTTTTATGCACCTCGCATAATTTAGCAAAATTTTATCATTTTTTGCATAATTTCTGATTATTTTCCTGTATCATAATTTCACATTTTTGGGCTTAGTTTGCATAATTTCAGAATTTTTCTTGCATAAAACGACGCGGACAGCTCAATGAAAATTTCTCCCCGCTCGGGAATCAAACTCAGGTCTCCTGCATGTGACAGCAAAGTGCCTAACCACTACAACCATTGACATCGATTACAATTTTGGCTGATCTTGCAACACTAGAAGGTTATTTATGAGGCCCGACATCCGAATTTAATGTCCGGTCCATCTCCGATATGACTAACACAAATTGGGACATTTGTGAAGCCTGCTGACAAAATGAGTTACTTCTCCGATTTAAGCCTTAAGGAAGTAATATATATCATGCTTATAGGTGGAGTTTTTACAATTTATAAGTATGAAGCAATAAAAGACAGGTTATGGTTAAAGAATGTGGCATCAATAGAAAGTCTACAAATTAGACCCTAATGTTGATTTTTGGACAATATCTCCATTTGTGGATTGAGAGAAGTAACTCCTTTTGTCAGCACGCCTTACATTTCACGTATACAGACCTACAGTGCCTTTCTCAAGGACAAAATGTCTGACCAGGCTGAACCTCGTTCCCACGAACCTACAATCTCACGGTTACGAGTCTGGTAGCCTGAACCACTCAAGTAAAAATGCCACAAAGTTGTATGCAAAAGAGTAATAGAAATAGGAAAATGATAGTAGTATTATTTTGAGGAATAGTATTTATTAGCAGTGCAAACAAAGATAACACAACAATGTAAAAAATGGCACTGGCAACATGATAATGTCAAAATAATAATGCGTGCACGTGCACACAAATCTGTAAAGACAAAACTGATTGACTAAGACGGGCAAAACAAACAGCTATGGGTATATATATTGTTTCACATTATAAATATAGAGATGTGTATATGTCCAGTCACAGTTAATACAAAATGTATATATATATATATATTACAGTCAAACCACGTTATACCGCCTGCCTTGGGACGAGCAAAAAGTTAGCGGCAAAGGAGGGCTGGCGGTATAAAGGGATAGCACCGACTCCCATCTTGACTAGTGGTACACTGGTAAAGGCTTGAGACTAGAAACAAACTGTGGTCAGTCATGAATCATGTAGACCAGCTCGCGACCTCAGTGCTTTCTTGCCGTGTCTCCATTTTTTTAAAAAACAGTGGACATATGATAACATCTGACGCCAAATGTTCCACAGAAATAAAAAGGAGAACTACAATGGCTAAGGCTTTCTTTCAATAAAATGAGCCCAATCCTGAAAAATAGAAACATCTCAATGAACACCAAAATGAAAGTCCTGAAATGCTACGTTTGGTCAACCCTTCTATATGGCTGTGAATGCTGGACACTCACTAAAGACAGTGAAAATAAAATAGAAGCAACAGAAATGTGGTTTCTTAGGAGACTGCTAAGAGTATCGTGGAAGGAAAAAAAAATCAAATGAGATAGTGCTAGATGAAGCCCACGTGGAACGCTCAATGTTAAAAACAATCAGGAAACGACAAATGCAGTTTTTGGGACACCTGAATAGACATAAGGTTCTTGAATATCTAGCTCTCACTGGCAAAATTGAGGGTAAGCGAGGCAGGGGTAGGCCCAGAACAACATACTTAGGGAACCTAAACAAATGGGTAACAGGAAAAGATCAGGGAAACGTATCTTTTTTCAGAGCATCCGAGCAAAGGAAAGAATGGAAAACCATGATCGCCGATGTCTGTCGCAGATCTGGCACTGGATGATTATGATGAACAGCGGACATGTGACTTCTTCCTTCTTAAGCTCACTCTTTGTTCTGAACTGTTTTCACTGTTACTAAAAAAGGAGATACGACAAGAAAGCACTGAGGTCGTGACCTGTCTTGTGTGATTGCCATGCACAGGAAAAAAACAAACAAGTATGCTACCAATTACATGTTCAGCTCCAGCTAAACATTACGTAAATTAATTCAAACTGAAAGAAGTTACGATTACAAGCTAGGCCAGATTATGAGTGTCAAGGACCCTGTAGACATATGATTTTTTAAAAAATATTTTTTAGACAATACTTGTATAGACTTGAGCCCAAGTCCTCACAATATAAAAGCCTCACTGGTGCCCATCAACCTTTTGGTCATCGTTTCGATATCTGACGACGCCAGATATTTTTTCCAGCTGGCCGAGGTGGCTCGATCAGTTCCTTTGAAATTTATCGTGGTGACTTAAAAATTTTATTCTATTTTTAAAAATATTGGCCAAAAGCTAAAAATAATTGCAAATCAGGAGCAAAACGATGACAAGAGCAAGAAATAGGTCGAGCTCATAGAGACATTTGTGGGAAAGAGGCGATCTATCAGGCAGCCACCAAGTGGGTGCTGTAGGGTGGGCTGTGTAGCGAGCATCTCTGATGGTTAATTCATAGGCATTATATCGGGGCACATTTACATTAGTTTAACCCTGCTTCCAGCCCCAGCCATTTTTGTGCACTCCCTAACCCCAGTCCCAGCCAATACAGCAGTATTTCAGAAAAAAGGCATGCATTTAAAAGTGAAATAGTACCTTTGTAATGAGGTTTAAATAATAATATAATTTATAACGATATTTACAGGTAAATGAACAAATATTATGACAATTAAAGTTCAATTAGGTTCGCTAATTTAGAAAAATTTGCCAACTCGGTACCCCATAATCGAGAATATACACTTTGGGGATGGTGGGAGGTACAAGCGCTGCTGAAAATAGACACGCATGGGGTTGGAAGGGTTAATAAGGACCGAACAAATCAGACAGTTGGCGGATGGCACTGTAACGGTGCAAGTACTATGCAGGCATTCCTTTTCGTGCATTGGCAAAACTTGGCAGTAAGCGGGGGCTGGGGGGGGGGGGGGCGGTAAAACGAGGTTTAAATGTATACAAAGGCTCTGTTTTTTCATTTAGAGAAAAATCATTGAAGGAAAAAAGAATAATAATAAAAATAATAACCAAAAAATAAAAGGTTTCAAAATAATTATTTAAGCTGCTATTTGAACTCTGGCAACAAAGAATACATTATTATTATAGGTATTAAAACTCTGCTTGCTCTCACCACATGAGATGGAATTTCATCTGAATCTAGCCTAAGAGAAAAAGGCAGTACTGAATTTACTGAAGCATGCAACGACAGCTTTATAGTTAATACTACGAACAACTTCTTATTTTTTTTCAACTTGCACGCTATTTTTTTCTTATTTTGCTCATTCTGTTTTTCAAGGACTTTTAAATTCCTAACCTGATTCACTCCATATCATGGGTTCCAATCCAGTGTGCCCCTTTTAACATTTTGGAAATGATTTAAAATTAAATTCACATTTCTTTTTTAAATGGAAAATAGAAAATTTAAAATTTAAGTCACACATGCAAAAAACCCCCAAAACAAACCTGGAGCACAGTATGGTCTAAAAGGGCAACTTTTATGGCAAGAGTGATTTTCTTTTTCGATTCAAGAAATATAAAGACACATTTTCATAAGCACGCAACGTTTCAGTTTTAAGAAAAAAGGCTCCTGTTGGCCCATTAACTTCATATTACTGTAAGTAGCTTCCACTAACTTTCTATTGCTTTAAGCTGCCCCTGTCGTTTTTATGCAAGAACAATTCTCAAATTATGCAAACTGAGCCCAAAAATGTGAAATTATGCGATTCTGTTAATTTTAACAAAGAATGATAAAGGAAAATAATCAGAAATTATGCAAAAAAAGATCAAATTTTGCTAAATTATGCGGGGTGCCTAAAACTACGGGGACTGTTTAAGTAACTTCCATTAACTTTCTATCACTTTAAGTTGCTTCCACTAAAATTCAATTACTTTAAGTACTGGTAGCCTCTTCAGGCACACAAACACACCCTTTCTCAAGAACACTGTTTTTTTCTAAGAGCTGAACCCTCTCTATTTCAACTAACTTGACATACTACCTACATACATCATATAGTGTTTCAACTCTCAAGAGGGCAATATTTGGCTCACTGTGATGTCAAGCACAAAGGATGCTTTTAAGATAAGATAAGATAAAAAAGATAAGGCAAAAATGTTATTGATCTCCATGAAGAGAACTTATTTCATGGCTATGTGATATAGATTTGTTTCCCTGGTGGAAGCTCCTATGTGTCCTTTGACTTCCAAACTAAAAATCTAGCAGGCAGACAGCGATATTGGTTGAACATAGAAGTCTTTTCATTTTGTACAAATTTCGTTATGTACGAATTTCAGGCTGTAGGCTTAAATATTATACAAAAATATACAAGACAAAATTTGGGACCTAAAAACCCGTTCACCCTGCCTGTCAGGGCCAACCCAGGCTGAGTTGGATACACAGTAACCTTGTTGAAAGACAGAGGTATATTTGCTAAAACCTCCCCTGACACGGGAACTAATCTCTTATCTTCTGCGTGCAATGCCAAAAACCCTTAACATTACACTACAGGTACCAGTGACAAAATACTTTAAAAAAATTTTTTTATAGAGGTTTTACGGCCCTTGCAACACAATAAAGTCATATAAGTGCCGAAGATTAGAGGTGTTACAAGAGAGTAACAAACACAAAAAAGAAGGAGGGGAGATAAGGACAATAGATGTTTAATAGGAAAGAAGGAGCAAACAACACCAGAGCACCTGCCAACCACCCACTGACAAAAAGACTGTATCCTCTCCCCCGCATTAAGGCTTTCATGAAGATCACAATAATTGCATCTACGAGATAAAACAAGCAACACCTGCATCTAGCTATTCCTCCAAGATTATGCACACCACTTTTAAACAATGCAGAAGAAAAAAAAAACTTTCAAAGACAAGAAAGCGTTCTTCTTACACAGTACACCTAACATACAAAGTTAATGGTAATGCTGTCTTGTCTTATAACATCTTCCTCTCCCCCTCCAAAAAAAAAAAAGAGAAAAAAAACCCCTGCTTTCTAATACAATCCTTCATCATTCTGTTGTGAAGCTCTATATGACTTCTAATCATTTTTTTAAAAACTGCCACTGTCTTCACATACAGTGCCACCTTACTTTAAAAGACAGGCGCTACACTTTCTAATCTTTTATCAAAAGGATGTGTGCTCTCCCCGCTTCTATTTGTACGTTTATTCAGTGTTTAAGGCCATTGGCCCAGATCACATCATGTAACATTCATTAGTTCAATAAAGTTTCCATAAAAGGAAAAAGTAGTACAGGTTGTGCACGTATCTCTTATCATGGGTCAAACATTGCATATTTCTGTCATTGGGCCGAGTCAGGTTGGGAGGAATTAACAATTTCCTTTGATGAGCAAAATGTGGGCTATCAAAAATAAAGTGAAATTCATATACGGACAGAGTCATCAGAGAGGCAAATTCATGTTGACAACAACAACGCAAATGAACTCCTGTTTCCCGATGATCAGAGCAACTTAATTAAATAGCTTGGATGACAAGTACAAAGAGTACCAGATGAAAATCAGAATTGCCAAAAAAGAAGTAATGAAAATGAGCAGACTCCCTGACCCACTAAAAATCACCATCAACGGTACACAATTCAAACAGGTTGTGGAATCTAAATACCAGGGGAGCATATTTACACATAATGGAAGATCGAACACGGAAATAGAAATGAGGACCCAAACAGCAAAATGCAATAACCTACCAATTGTCACCACTGCTCAATGGAAGTTAAAAAGACAACTTAAAAACAGCATATTCCTGGCAGCAATGACTGAACAATGCCAGAAATGGCAACTAAACATGGCACACAAAAAAGAAGATCATTGCCTGAGAGATGAAATACCTAAGAAAATTCATTAGTGTTACTAAGATTTTAAGAAAGAGACTGCATGCACGAGAAGCGAAACTGTCAGAAATTTTACTGGGATTAAACCAGTTATGGAACACATGGAACATCAAAGAATCGAGTGGTTCAGTCATCTGGTGAGAATGTCACCAAAACAATCAGCTTATAACCCAAAAGAGTCAGATATATAATACAAAGGCAGGGCAGAGCACTCAAAACTTGGCTGGATGGCGTTAAAGAGTTCCCTCAACTGAATAACAACATAACAACAACAGAGGCCACCCACCCACCTAGCCTTTGACCGAAAACTGTTCTACCTCCCCTCCACTTCTAATGATACAAGAGGAAGGATAAAGTAAAAGAGTAAGTAAGTAAGTAGATAGGTAGGCAGGTAGTTAGGTAGGTAGGTAGGTAGGTAGTAGGTAGGTAGGTAGGTAGGTAAGTAGGTAGGTAGGTAGGTAGGTAGGTAGGTAGGTACGTAGGTAGGTAAGTAGGTAGGTAGGTAGGTAGATAGGTAGGTAGGTAGGTAGGTAGGTAGGTAGGTAGGTAGGTAGGTAGGTAAGTAAGTAAGCAAGTAAGTAATACCAAGTAAGTAAGTAAGTAAGTAAGTAAGTAAGTAAGTAATTAAGTAAGTAAAGTAAGTAAGTAAGTAAGTAAGTAAGTAAGTAAGTAAGTAAGTATTCAAGAAAAGCCCATCAACTTCAAACGTAAAAAGTCAGACGTAATGCTTTTTAATTTTACATTCCCGCCCGCCCCCCACCCACTCCCCAAGTTTTCTAATGTTTAAAGTTATGCATTGCGCTTTCACTTCAACCTTTTGTAAAAACAAGACAGCACCTTGTAACATAGAGATACCCTGCTGGTACAAAACATCTGGTCTACATAAGAACCAAAAAGGAAGAATTTGATAAAAATAGCAAAAAAGGGCAGAAAAAATGCCAACTTCTTCAATTTCGTTATTTTGACGTGTGCCTGATCTCATCTCGATTCCTCACATATTGTTCTTTATCTCAACAGACGGAGATACAGTCAAACCTGCTATAGTCTAATGGCGACCTGTCCGAAACAATCACCAGTACAAAATGACAATTTCCCATTTAGTTAGTTGTAGTAGAGGTTTTACGGCGCTCGCAACTGCATAAGGTTATACGAGCACGAGAAGATTAGAGGTGTTACAAGAGAGTAACAAACATAAAAAAGAAGGAGGGGAGATAAGGACGGTAGATGTTTGACAGGAAAGAAGGAGCAAACCCCACCAGAGCACCCACCAACCACCTTCTATCGTTCTTTATCTCAACAGACGGGAGATGCATTCAAACATGCTCTAGTCTAATGAACACCTGTCCAATTCAAAACAATCACCAGTACAAATAACAACTTCCCATTTGGTTGCTTTTAAGGACAAGCGAGCTAACCCAGATTTCGGGGGTTTCCAGAAATCTTGACCTACACCAAAAGTGAGAATTGCCCTACCTATAGGAGAAGTTTGATTTCATTGGTGTGTATATTTGTTTCGTTATAGAGAAAACTCTCCTTGTTTTTTAAAGAAACAGAACAAGGGTCCAAAAACTTTACCTTCGATTTTCTCAAAACAGCATTTCTCGGGATAGCCCCCTTGTGCTTAAAAACGACCATTTGTCCCTAGCATTTAAAAAAAATCTTCCTCTAAGACAACCACTTTTCTCCTCGTCATTAGACGGTCGTCTTCCACTATTTCTCCAACTGCGTCTCTACAGCGTAGTCGCTCAGCAGCAGAAGCAACATTTCTTCTGCGGCTCGGGTGTGAGTTTCTGGAACCGGGCGAAACCGAGGAACACCTGAGGACAACAACAGACAGAGAAATTCATTCGTACACAAGTAGCCTATCTAATAGGTAAAGTATAAAGGATTCCACTCAAACCAAACATGGATAGTCCAAAAAAAAAAGCTAGTGGTAAACCAAACGAAAAAAC
>NW_004797991.1:232160-233386 GCF_000002075.1 Aplysia californica | reverse complement strand
GAGAGAGAGAGAGAGAGAGAGACATACAGGTAACAAATAAGATAATAATAACAGATTGAATTTGCATAGCACAAATTAATGCTGAACAGAAAGCTTCATGCGCTTTACAATCTATCATTACACAAACAGACCAAAATATGTGTCGCGAAGCGGTGGAATCAGGCGCTTGTCAATTTTTGGGCTTGTGAAGTTATTGGTATCATCTTAAAGGTTTTTCACTTGTTTAGCTTTGTATGAAAAAAAATATCCATTTATCTTTTACAAATCAAGATGTTGCTGATTGAAGGACATGGGGTCCCCTGGTTTCAGAGGTAAAACTAACGAGAAAATGGCCGCCAAAGTTTAGTTATTTCCTTAGCTTGAGAGTCCATGGGAACTGAAAGTGACATTTTTTAAATACCTTCAAACAACGTTTTTTCAGTAAAATCCACCTAGAAATGTGTTCTTTAATGGACATGGAAGGTCTTGAGCCAAAAAAAATAATTCAATAACATTTTCCAAACCTGTGGACAAATGCTAGTGTCTTCACTTTCATTATTTTGACGAGCGCCTGATTACACCGACAGACCAAATAGCTTCCTGAAACAATGTCAACTACGTGGGAAACATACGATGCAAGCTCCCATTTTCACAGGCGCTAAAATACTAACATACTGACAAGATCTTTCACAGTCTATAGCCGAGTACCCATTCTCACCTGGGTGAAGTGAGGAAAATTCGTGTGAACAGCCTTTCCCAAGCCAGGGACACAACTTCGGGCTCAAGGCTAAAATCCCCCGGACCCGCAAACTCACGATTACAATCGACTCCGGTACCCTAACCACTAGACTACCAAAGCCACACAGACAGACAGAAAGAAAGACAGACGGACAGGCAGACAGACAGACAGGCAGATGGATGGATGGACAGACGGACAGACTGACAGACAGACACTTAACACACTTTTTTTTACCTTGACCATCAATTCATTTATGGAGGCACCAGCCATCCATGTCCAGGTGCTGTTTTAGCCTATCTCACACACACACACAAACACACACACACCATCATCATCAATGGTTTATTTATAGAGGCACCAGCCATCTATGTCCAGATGCTGTTTCAGCCTCTCCTTCCTGCCGGCAGATTAATATTCTTTTTTCCAGTTTATTGGTTCCGCTTCCATGCACCGGTATCTAAGGTTCTCAACTCTCTCTCTCTCTCTCTCTCTCTCTCTCTCTCTTTCT
>NW_004797991.1:224603-230922 GCF_000002075.1 Aplysia californica | reverse complement strand
GGGGAAAAAAGGGGGAAAGGTAGGTGGAGGGGAGGAGGGGGAAGGCAGGGAGGGAAAAGGGAGGGGGTGGGAGGGATGGAGGGGTGGGGTGGACGAAGGGAAGCAGAAAGGGTATACAACGATTGTTGTGAATGATAATAATGAGAGACAAGAGGGATAAGGAGAGTAGACAGACAGACAGACAGACTGACAGACACACAGAGACAGACACACACACATAATAGAAACACGGCTCAAATACATGTCTGCCCCACCAGTTTGTCACACAGAGACAGACAGACAGACAGACAGACAGACAAACAGACAGACAGACAAACAGACAGACAGAAACACAGACACAAACACAGACACAAAGAGACAGACGCACAGACAGAGACAGACACAACGACACAAAGACACACAGAGACAGACTTACACTACATTTTAGAAACACGGCTCAAGTACCTGTACTGCCCCACCAGTTTGTCACACACAGACACACAGACAGACACACAGACAGACAGAAAGAAACAGAGACACAAAGAGACAGACACACAGACAGAGACAGAAACAAAGACATAAAGACACTCAGAGACAGACACACACTATATTATAGAAACACGGCTCAAATACCTGTACTGCCCCACCAGTTTGTCTAACAGAGACAGACAGACAGACAGACAGACAGACAGACAGACAGACAGACAGACAGACAGACAGACACAAAGACACAAAACACACAGAGACAGACACACACAGAGTCAGAAACACGGCTCAAATACCTGTACTTCCCCACCAGTTTGTCAGCGTGGGGTGTCAGCATGAGAGAGTCAATGAGCGAGTTACAAACACGTGTAATTTCTTCTTCCGGAATGCCCTTGATGCGGCAGTACAAGGTCAAGGTCTCCTTTCCGGTCAGCTGATCGGTCAAGGCGTCAAACTGAGGGCAGTAGCCCATGTTGGACTGGACCTGATGTTGAAGGAGAAGAAATAAAAGTTGATACCGACTGAGCTAACGGTACGATCCAGCAGTAGAAGGAGAGGAATGATGATCATGATGGTGCGGGTGATGGTGGTGGTAGAGGTGAGGACATCTCTGATGGCGGTGGTGGTGGTGATGATGATGATGATGATGATGATGATGTTGATGATGATGATGGGATTTGTAAAGTAATCTAATAAATACGGCACTGCAATTATTCAATGTAATGAATATTATACTGCTGTGCAATTATGCAATTATCATTATGATTATGCAATTATTATTATTATAATTGTTAATAATGAATGTGAAAATGATGGTACGGGTGATGATGGTGGTAGCGGTGAGGATATCTCTGATGGTAATGTTGGTGGTGATGATGATGATGGTGATAATGATGAAGATGATGGTGATGATGATGAAGATAAAGATGATGACAAGGTGATGATAAGGATGATGGTGAGGGGATATGTAAAGTAATCTAATAAATACCGCACTGTAATTATTCAATGTAACGAATATTATACTGCTGTGCAAATATGCAATTATTATTATTATCATTATTATTATTACTATTATTTTTATTATTATTGTTATTATTATTATTGTTATTATTATCATTATTATTATCATTATTAATGAATCGATAATGATAAAAAATGGCACGGTACTGAATACGGTAATGCAATGAAATGAGTACCCAAGTGTAATATTATTCAAGAAACTCAGAATTGCAATGAAGTAAATAGAAAAGCTGAAGGAAACTTGACATAGTCTGTACTGGGAAGCGCCACTTCGCAGCTTGCCCCGATTTTGCTGTGTGACTTTAAGTGTCATCCCACTGAGAACCCCCGTGTGACCTCGGATATTGTTGGGCACTAGGCCAAACAGTTCAAACGGAAAGGGGGGAGGGGGTCAAACTTAACAATTATCAAATATACCACAGGTTACAGGGGAGATAAATGGAGATGATTTTGACCACAGGGTATTCGTTCTCAGCATTTGACATGGGTGGTTGACGGTAAAGCTCTGCCCATTTGACTTTGCTATTCGACATTCATGATTTTTGCACTATTCACAGGAATTCAAATGTCGTGTGATTTTTTATTTTTTTTTAACAGATAATGGATTTTCATCTCAGTTTTCTTGAACATAGTACAATTGGAGCACATTACATCTAAAATCATTGAGATAAATATACCGAAATACTCTTTATTTGATGGTTACGAGACAGAGTGATTAGAGGAGCCAGCAAGAGATATAACATATTCCTCTAGAAACCTCTAGAGAATATCATAGCTCAAGCAAGGGCAGTTGACCCTTGAAGCACAGCGAATGGGTTTTTTTCTCGTGAGGTTAGCTGTCTCGATAACCTCCCCTCCCCCTAGGCTATTTGAAATTCGAAGCGCTATGAACGGTGACGTCATGTCATCACACTACACTGCCTACGACAACGACACACGCGCACTCAGTGACTGGCGCTGTGAAAGTTAATGGACTTATCGTATAGAGAAAAACAATACGACGGCGCTTCGAATAGCGGAAGTTAGGTCTGGGCTTATCGTATAGAAGAAAAAACAATTCGAAGACGCTTTGAATAGCGGAAGTTAGAGCTGGGCTTATCATAATATACAAGAAAAAAACCATTCGAAGGCACTGTGAAAAGTTCGTGAATGTTGAATAGCGAGGTTAGGTCTGGGCCTATCATAAATAATATACAAGAAAATAACAATCGACAGAGATATTCGAAGAGCTTGAATAGTGAACTCACGTTTCGAAGCTTCGATGAATTTTTTATTTCTTCAAAATCGCACAGAACTAGTTGACGGATGCTCTGTGAGTGGTTTGCTCCATCTTTCCTATCAAACATATATAGTTTTTATCTCTCCTACTTCTTTTCTTCATATGATATTGTCTGGTAACACCTTTAATCTTTGGCATTTATATGACCTATTCGTGTTACAGGTGCTGTAAAACTCTTACTAAAAAAACAAACAAAACAAATACACCACAAGTTACAGGGGAAGGAAAGTAGAGAACATTTTGACCAATCGGTATCCCTTCTAATCAGTTGACTTTGACCTTCTGCTGACCTTCTTGATGTTGTCCTTGATGTCGTGAGTCTTGACGTAGGCATTACCCCAGGAGACCATCTCCTGGCCAGTGAGCATCTTGAAGGTCGTTGTCTTCCCCGCGCCGTTCTGACCCAGCAGCCCGAAGCATTCTTGTTCCGGCACGCCCACACACAGATGGTCCACCGCCGTCATCTGACCAAACTGACGGGTAAAGATTTTTTAAAAAAAGATTGATTGATTTGAAAGGCCTTGGGCTCATACATCCACACATTTTAACATATGGCTCGGCAATTACAAACATTGGTGCAGCGCATCGGATATTTAATATAAATTGGGCATGCACGCACACACATTCACACACATTCTCACACACACATATACATACTAAAACACATACATACTAACACACATACACACATACACACATACACATATACACACATACACACAACACACACACACACAACACACACACACGCACAACACACACGCACAACACACACGCACAACACAGGCACAACACACACCAACAACACACAGCCAAAACACACACGCACAACACACACGCACAACACACACGCACAATACACACGCACTACACACACACACTACACATACGCACTACACACACGCACTACACACACGCACTACGCACGCAGTACACACACGCATAACAAACACGCACTACACACACGCACTACACACACGCACTACACACATACATCACATTACAAACATACACACATTACATACATTACACACACGCACCCACGCGTACATTTACATTACACACACGCACCCTCGCGTACATTAACATTACACCCACGCACACACGAATACATTTACATTACACACACGCACCCACGCGTACATTTACATTACACCCACGCACACACGAATACATTTACACACGCACCCACGCGTACATTTACATTACACACACGCACCCACGAGTACATTTACATTACACACACGCATCCACGAGTACATTTACATTACATAAACGCAACCACCCGTACATTTACATTACACACACGCACCCACGCGTACATTTACATTACACACACGCACCCACGCGTACATTTACATTACACACATGCATCCACGCGTACAACACACACGAACAACACACACACACACACGCACAACACACACGCACAACACACACGCACAACACACACGCACAACGCACAGGCTCAACACACACGTACAACACACAGGCACAATACACACGCACAACACAAACGCACAACACAAACGCACAACACACACGCACAACGCACACGCCCAACACACACGCAAAACACACACACACACTACACACACGCACTACAAACACGCATTACACACACGCACTACACAAACGCACAACACACACGCACTACACACACACACTACACACACGCACTACAAAAACACTCACTACACACATACAGCACATTACAAACATACACACATTACATATATTTCACACACTCACCCAGGCGTACATTTACATTACACACACGCACCCACGAGTACATTTACATTACACAAACGCACCCACGCGTACATTTACATTACACCCACGCACCCACACGTAAATGTACATTACACCCACGCACCCACGCGTACATTTACATTACACGCACGCACCCACGCGTACAACACACACAAGCAACACACGAACCCACGCACAACACACGAGCACAACACACACGCACAACACACGGGCACAATACACAGGCACAACACACACGCAATACACACATGCACTACACACATACATCACATTACAAACATACACATATTACATACATTACACACACGCACCCATGCGGAAATTTACATTACACACACGCATCCAGGCGTACATTTACATTACACCCACGCACCCACGCATACATTTACCTTACACCCACGCACCCACCCGTACATTTACATTACACAGACGAACCCACGCGTACATTTACATTACACACACGCACTCACACGTACATTTACATTACACCCACGCACCCACGCGTACAACACACACAAACAACACACGAACACACGCACAACACACACGCATAACACACACGCACAACACACAGGCACAACACACACGCACAACACACAGGCACAACACACACGCACAACGCACACACAACACACACGCACAATATACACGCACTACACACACGCACAACAAACACGCACTACACACACGCACTACACACATACATCACATTACAAACATACACACATTACATACATTACTCACACGCACCCCATGCGTACATTTACATTACACAAACGCACCCAGGCGTACATTTAAATTACACACACAAACCCAGGCGTACATTTACATTACACCCACTCACCCACGTGTACATTTACATTACACCCACTCACCCACGCGTACATTGACATTACACCCACGCACACACGCGTACATTGACATTACACCCACGCACCCATGCGTACATATACATTACACACACGCACCCATGCGTACATTTACATCAAAAACACACACACACGTGTACATTTACATTACACACACGCACCCACGCGTACAACACACACATGCAAAACAAGAACACACGCACAACACACACGCACAACACACAAGCACAACACAGACGCACTACAAACACACACTACACACATACATCACATTACAAACAAACACACACTACATACATTACACATACGCACCTATATGGACATTTACAATACACACACGCATCCACGTGTACATTTATATTACACCCACGCACCCACGGGTACATTTACGTTACACCCATGCACCCACGCGTACATCTATATTACACACACACACACCCACGCGTACATTTACATTAAAAACACGCACACACGCGTACATTGACATTACAAACATTCACCCACGCGTACATTTACATTACACACACGCACCCACGCGTACAACACATACGAAAAATACACACACACACGCACAACACACACGCACAACACACACGCACAACACACACGCACAACACACACGTACAACACACACGCACAACACACAGACATTTACATTACCAACATGCAACCAGGCGTACATTTACATTACACACACTCACCCAGGCGTATATTTACATTACACACACAAACCCAGGCGTACATTTACATTACAGACACTCACACAGGCGTACATTTACATTACACACACGCACCCAGGCGTACATTTAAATTACAAACACGCACCAACACGTACATTTACATTACACACACGCACCCACGCGTACATTTACATTACACAAACGCACCCACACGTACATTTACATTACACCCA
>NW_004797991.1:219653-224503 GCF_000002075.1 Aplysia californica | reverse complement strand
ACCCACGCACCCACGCGTACATTTACGTTACACCCATGCACCCACGCGTACATTTACATTACACACACACACCCACGCGTACATTTACATTACACACACACACCCACGCGTACATTTACATTAAAAACACGCACAAACGCGTACATTGACATTACACACACTCACCCACGCGTACATTTACATTACACACACGCACCTAGGCGTACAACACACACGAAAAAAATACACACACACACACGCACAACACACACGCACAACACACACGTACAACACACACGCACAACACACAGACATTTACATTACCAACATGCAACCAGGCGTACATTTACATTACACACACTCACCCAGGCGTATATTTACATTACACACACAAACCCAGGCGTACATTTACATTACAGACACTCACACAGGCGTACATTTACATTACACACACGCACCCAGGCGTACATTTAAATTACAAACACGCACCAACACGTACATTTACATTACACACACGCACCCACGCGTACATTTACATTACACAAACGCACCCACACGTACATTTACATTACACCCACGCACCCACGCGTACATTTACCTTACACCCACGCACACACGCGTACATTTACATTACACCCACCCACACACGCGTACATTTACATTACACCCACGCACCCACGCGTACATTTACCTTACACCCACGCACCCACACGTACATTTACATTACACGCACCCACCAACGCGTATATTTACATTACACCCACGCACCCACGCGTACATTAACATTACACCCACGCACTGTCGCGTACATTTACATTACACCCACGCACCCATGTGTACATTTACATTACACCCACGCACACACGCGTACATTTACATTACACCCACGCACCCACGCGTACATTTACATTACACCCACGCACCCACGCGTACATTTACAGTACACCCACGCACCCACGCGTACATTGACATTACACACACGCACCCACGCGTACATTTACATTACACCCACGCACCCAAGCGTATATTAACATTACAACAACGCACCCACGCGTACATTTACATTACACCCACGCACCCACGCGTACATTTACATTACACCCACGCACCCACGCGTACATTTACATTACACCCACGCACCCACGCGTACATTTACATTACACCCACGCACCCACGTGTACATTTACATTACACCCACGCACACACGCGTACATTGACATTACACCCACGCACCCACGCGTATATTTACATTACACCCACGCACCCACGCGTAAATTGACATTACACCCACGCACCCACGCGTACATTGACATTACACCCACGCACCCACGCGTACATTTACATTACACACACGCACCCACGCGTACATTTACATTACACACACGCACCCACGAGTACATTTACATTACACACACGCACCCACACGTACAACACACACAAACAACACACGAACACACGCACAACACACACGCACAACACACACGAACAACACACAGGCACAAAACACAGTCACAACACAAACGCACAACACACACGCACAACACACACGCACAAAACACACGCACTACACACACACACTACACTCACGCACTACATAAACGCACTACACACATACATCACATTATAAACATATACACATTACATACATTACACACACGCACCCCAGGCGGACATTTACATTACACACACGCACCCACGCGTACATTTACATTACACCTACGCACCCACGCGTACATTTACATTACACTCACGCACCCACGCGTATATTTATATTACACCCACGCACCCACGCGTATATTTACATTACACACACACACACCCACGCGTACATTTACATTAAAAACACGCACACACGCGTACATTTACATTACACAAACGCACCCACGCGTACAACACACACAAACAACACACGAACACACGCACAACACACACGCACAACACACACGCACAACACACAGGCACAACTCACACGCACAACACACAGGCACAACACACACGCACAACGCATACACAACACACATGCACAATATACACGCACTACACACACGCACTACAAACACGCACTACACACACGCACTACAAAAACACGCACTACACACATACATCACATTACAAACATACACACATTACATACATTACACACACGCACCCCATGCGTACATTTACATTACACACACGCACCCAGGCATACATTTAAATTACACACACAAACCCAAGCATACATTGACATTACACCCACGCACCCACGCGTACATTTACATTACACCCACGCACCCACGCGTACATTTACATTACTAACACGCACCCACGCGTACATTTACATTACACCCACGCACCCATGCGTACATTTACATTACACACACGCACCCATGCGTACATTTACTTTAAAAACTCGCATACACGTGTACATTTACATTAAAAACGTGCACCCACCATTACATTTACATTACACCCACGCACCCGCGCGTACATTTACATTACACACACACACCCACGCGTACAACACACACAAACAACACACGAACACACGCACAACACACACGCACAACACACATGCACAACACACACGCACAACACACACAAAACACACACTCACAATACACACGCACTACACACACGCACTACAAACACGCACTACACACACGCACTACAAAAACACGCACTACACACATACATCACATTACAAACATACACATTACATACATTACACACACGCACCACATACGTACATTTACATTACACACACGCACCCAGGCGTACATTTAAATTACACACACGCACCCACGTGTACATTTACATTACACCCACGCACCCACGCGTACATTTACATTACACCCACGCACCCACGCGTACATTTACATTACTAACACGCAACAAAGCGTACATTTACATTACACCCACGCACCCACCCGTATATTTACATTACACCAATGCACCAACGCGTACATTTACATTACACCCACGCCCCCACGCATACATTGACATTACACCCACACACCCACGCGTACATTTACATTACACCCACTCACCCACGTGTACATTTACATTACACCCACGTACCCAAGCGTATATTAACATTACAACAACGCACCCACGCGTACATTGACATTACACCCACGCACCCACGCATACACTTACATTGCACCCACGCATCCACGCGTACATTTACATTACACTCACGCACCCGTGCGTACATATACATTACACACACGCACCCATGCGTACATTTACATTAAAAACTCGCACACACACGTCTATTTACATTACACACACGCACCCACGCGTACATTTACATTACACACATGCACCCACGCGTAAATTTACATTAAAAACACGCACCCACGCGTACATTTACATTACACACACGCACCCACGCGTACATTTACATTACACACACGCACCCACGCGTACAACACACACGAACAACACACACACACACGCACAACACACAGGCACAATACCCAAGCACAACACAAACGCACAACACAAACGCACAACACACACGCAAAACACACACGCACAACACACATGCACAACACACACACACACTACACACACGAACTGCAAACACGCATTACACACATGCACTACACACACGCACTACACACATGCACTACACACACGCACTACAAAAACACGCACTACAAACATACATCACATCAAAAACATACACACATCACATACATTACACACACGCACCCAGGCGTACATTTACATAACGCAAACAAACCCAGGCGTACATTTACATTACACACACTCACCCAGGCGTACATTTACATTACACACACTCACCCAGGCGTACATTTACATTACACACACGCACCCAGGCGTACATTTACATTACACACACGCACCAACGCGTACATTTACATTACACCCACGCACCCAAGCGTATATTAACATTACAACAACGCACCCACGCGTACATTTACATTACACCCACGCACCCAAGCGTACACCTAAATTACACCCACGCATCCACGCGTACATTTACATTACACCCACGCACTCACACGTACATTTACATTACACACACGCACCCATGCGTCCATTTACATTAAAAACTCGCACACACGTGTACATTTACATTACACACACGCACCCACGAGTACATTTACATTACACACACGCACCCACGCGTACATTCATATTACACCCACGCACCCACGCGTACATTTACATTACACACACGCACCCACACGTACAACACACACAAACAACACACGAACACACGCACAACACACACGCACAACACACATGCACAACACACAGGCACAAAACACACGCACAACACACAAGCACAACACACACGCACAACACACACACACACAACACACACGCACTACAAAAACGCACTACATACACGCACTACACATATACATCACATTACAAACGTACACACATTACATAATTATACACACGCACCCATGCGGACATTTACATTACACCCACGCACCCACGCGTACATTTACATTACACACACGCACCCACACGTACAACACACACAAACAACACACGAACACACGCACAACACACACGCACAACACACATGCACAACACACAGGCACAAAACACACGCACAACACACAAGCACAACACACACGCACAACACACACACACACAACACACACGCACTACAAAAACGCACTACATACACGCACTACACATATACATCACATTACAAACGTACACACATTACATAATTATACACACGCACCCATGCGGACATTTACATTACACCCACGCACCCACGCGTACATTTACATTACACACACGCACCCACACGTACAACACACACAAACAACACACGAACACACGCACAACACACACGCACAACACACATGCACAACACACAGGCACAAAACACACGC
>NW_004797991.1:218089-219477 GCF_000002075.1 Aplysia californica | reverse complement strand
CCACGCGTACATTTACATTACACCCACGCACCCACGCGTACATTTATATTACACACACACACCCACGCGTACATTTACATTACACACACGCTCCCACGCGTACAACACACACAAACAACGCACAACACACACGCACAACACACACGCACAACACACACGCACAACACACACGCACAACACACACGCACAACACACACGCACAACACACACACACAACACACACGCACAATACACACGCACTACACACACGCACTACACACAAACATCACATTACAAACATACACACATTACAAACATTACACACACGCACCCATGCGTACATTTACATTACACACACGCACCCAGGCGTACATTTACATTACACACATGCACCCACGCGTACAACACACACGAACAACACACACACACACGCACAACACACACGCACAACACACACGCACAACACACACGCATAACACACAGGCACAACACACACGCACAACACACAGGCACAATACACACGCACAATACACACGCACAACACAAACGCACAACACACACGCACAACACACACGCACAACACACATGCACAACACACACACAAACTACACACACGCACTACAAACACGCACTACAAACATACATCACATTAAAAACATACACACATTACATACATTACTCACACGCACCCATGCGTACATTTACATTACACACACGCATCCACGTGTACATTTACATTACAAACATGCATTCACGCGTACAACACACATGAACAACACACACACACACACACAACACGCAGGCACAACACACAGGCACAACACACAGGCACAACACACACGCACAATACACACGCACAACATAAACGCACAACACACACGCATAACACACACGCACAACACACACGCACAACACACACACACACTACACACACGCACTACAAACACGCATTACACACACGCACTACACACACGCACTACACACACGCACTACACACACGCACTATACACACGCACTACAAAAACACGCACTACACACATACATCACATTACAAACATACACACATTACATACATTACACACACGCAACCATGCGTACATTTACATTACACGCACTCACCCAGGCGTACATTTACATTACACATACGCCCCCAGGCGTACATTGACATTACACCCACGCACCCATGCGTATATTAACATTACACACACGCACCGACGTGTACATTTACATTACACACACGCACCACACCACACCCCACTACACCACACCACACCGCACCACACCACACCAAAATATACCCCAACCACACCACACCACACCACACCACACCACACCACACCACACCACACCGCACCGCACCACACCAAAATACACCCCAACCACACCACACCACACCCCCATTACACCAC
>NW_004797991.1:200535-213035 GCF_000002075.1 Aplysia californica | reverse complement strand
AGATCAGCCGGTATACAATTCTACTGTGCTTGAACGAGAAATGTCCCCCCTTTGGGAATGGCTTAAAGACACTTCAGTCAGTGGCACTGCCCCGGGGGGTATCATTTATGTTTGCGATAAGGTCAGAGGTTGGAGAGGTTGGTTATGTTTAACCCTACCGTACTCCTTGGGGTCACTTTGTACCCTCAGGGTTGTATTCTTTACAATTTAGAATACTTCTAGTACGAAGATCTCTTTGAAACTTTCAGTATTTCTCAAAAAATCATTTTGACAGACCTCTATGCAAAGCGTAGGGATCGGATGAACGAGTAAATTTCCTCTTTGGAAGTGGTGGCACTGAGTTCCCCACGTCGTAAGGATATGATAGTAAAACACGATGTACGTATAGGGTCAATAAGATGGTTATGTGTAATGATAAGTCAGTGGTCGGTTATGTTAATAATAAGTTAGTGGTTGGTTATGTTGAATGATAAAGTCCCCTGACTGTATAGATTGTAAAGTGCATAGAGCTTGCTGTTGAGCAGGAATTTAGGCTATATAAATGCTGTCTATTACTATTATTATTATTATCATTATTATTATCATCCTCATTGTTATTATTACTATCATTTTAATTATTCTATTATTATGATTATTATCAATAGTGCAATGCTTACCAGCAAACGCAAGCTTTGAAGGGACTTCGGAGTGCCAGTTATAATAGTCCGTGATGAATTTGTTCAAGTTGAATGGCAGAAACAGCACGCTGAACAAATTCTGGGGAATGGGGACAAAGCTATAGATAATAATAGTAAACAATAATAATAATAATTTATATTATTATAATAATAATAATAATAATAATAATAATAATAATAATAACAACAATAACCATCATCATCACCATCATTATTATTATGATAATGATAATGATAATAATTGAAGAAGAAAAAGAGGAAGAAGAAGGAGGAGGAGGAGGAGGGGAGGAGGAGGAGGAGGAGGAGGAGGAGGAGGAGGAGGAGGAGGAGGAGGAGGAGGAGGAGGAGGAGGAGGAGGAGGAGAAGAAGAAGAAGAAGAAGAAGAAGAAGAAGAAGAAGAAGAAGAAGAAGAAGAAGAAGAAGAAGAAGAAGAAAAAGAAGAAGAAGAAGAAGAAGAAGAAGAAGAAGAAGAAGAAGAAGAAGAAGAAGAAGAAGAAGAAGAAGAAGAAGAAGAAGAAGAAGAAGAAGAACAAGAAGAAGAAGAACAAGAAGAACAAGAACAAGAACAAGAACAAGAACAAGAACAAGAAAGACCCTCAACAGGGTTTCTATTTCTAGAGTGCCAGATATACTTGTCCATGAAGTGTTGGCCGAATTTAAAGAGTGGAAACCGTGCATTGAGCACAGTAAGGAATGTGGACAAAGATACATAATAATAAAAATAATAATGATAATAATAATAATAATAATAATAATAATAATAATAATATTAATCATTATCATCATAATGATGATGATGAGATAATAATGATAATAAATAATAATTTAAAAATTATAATAATAATGAAGGAGAAGAAGAATAGGGAGGACAAAAAAAGGAAGAAAAAGTTAAACAACATGTTAACAATAACAAAAGCAGCAACAACAATATACAACAAACCCTAGACGTACTATACTACTGGGTAGTTATATAGCTTACAGTAGAAAACTAACTACAATGGATTTCTTTTTTTTTTAAAGATTTTAAAGTAGGCATTTCTATGCCGCCATTGACACAACTTAATAAATCATTTAAGAGGTGGGCATCCAGCCCTGTCTATCAGGACCAACCCGGCCTGAGAAGGATACAACATTAATCTGGCAGAAAGATCGAGGTACTGAAAAAAAATTAAATAATTATGTCCCCACTCTGCTGGGATCTAAATCTTATCTCCTGCGTGCGACAGCAAAGCGCCTATACACTGCTACAGCACAAACGCCGGTACACTGTCTAAGAACAAAACAACCCTTGTTTTGTTTGTTTTAGTAGAGGTTTTAAGGCACTCGCAACCAGGGGCGAAGCGTCTATATAATCAAATAATCACTGCTTCCCTAATTCTAATTTTGAAACATTGTCGCTGTCAAATTCATCCTTAAACGTAAACCTCATAAATTAAATGTCAAAAGACGTTCGTAATCAACAAATAAAGTGAGGCTGGAATAGAGTTGAAGGGAACATGTGCATGGCAGTCAAAGCTGTTTCATTGCCACATATACCCTGTTCACCCCTTTGGGGTCACAGTTAAAATCAATCACCAGCCCTGATTAAGTAAGCTAACTAACACTGGTCGAGTCTACCTCACAAATGTGAGGGGAACTAACTCTTAATAATCTCTTGACTGCTGCTTGTGCTTGGGTTTTTTTCTCGACTTTTTACCGTCCTATAATCAGATCGTGACCTCGATTATGACACCAGCTCCTGGCCGCGAAAGGCTAACAAAAACAGCCAAATGTGAAATTTAAAAAATAATAATTGTCATGTTCTACCAAAGAGTTAGACTCACTGGTAGATCTATAACATATAGATCTAGTACTGACATCTCTGCTTCTTTGCTTTATGTTTATGTATTCACATCTAAAGTTAAGTTTAATTTTAGTGGGAACTGATATTTAATAAGATACTTTCCCGATTATTTTGGCGGTTGAACATACAATATGAATTCCGGATTTGTTTTCATTCACAACTCAGAGTCGCCGCCTCGAGTAAGATTTTTGTGTGATATCTACAGGCCCTATCTGGTCCCATTTCACTTTGATTACCCTGTCAAACAAGTCAGCCTTCGCCCCTGCTCGCAACTGCATAAGGTCGTATGAGCGCCAGAAGATTAGAGGTGTTACAAGAGAGTAACAAACATAAAAAGGAAGAAGGGAAGATAAGGACGATAGGTGTTTGATAGGAAAAGAAGAAGCAAACCACACCAGAACACCCGCCAAGCACCCACAAAACAACTCTAAACATATTATTACAAAGTAGTTCTTTTTTAGTTTAAGTAAGAGTTTGACGGCACTTGCAACACAATAAGGTCATAATATAAGTGCCGAAGATTAGAGGTCTTACAAGAGAGTTAACAAACAAAAAAGGAGGAGGACAGGAGGAGAGATAAGGACAATAGACGTTTGATAGGAAAGAAGGAGCAAACCACACCAAAGCACCTGCCAACCACCCACGAAGTAGTTTTATAGTTATTAGTAGGGCAATATCTATGAACAAAACGACCCAAGATATTACGAAGTAGTTTTATAGTCAGTATGGCAATATCTATGTACAAAACGACTCTAGACATAATATATATTAAAAATAGAAGGTGTTTAGCCCAAAAACTAAACGTACACTATAATGACATAAAAATATATTTCAGAGTAGTTTTTTAATGACAGTGTCTATGGACATAACAAAACCTAGACATGTTTTTTTTACTGAGCGGTTTTTACAGTTTCCAGTGGGACACTACCCTATCTTAGATTCGCAAAATTCTGCCTGACATTATTGACCGTTTTGAGTTACCAAGAAAATGAGTTTAGAAACCAAATGTTCTATCAGTTCTATCAAAATCGTAATATTATTTGCAGTCGATACTCAAGAAATGGCAATTGAAAAAGCTTGACCATGTTGTGAAACTCACCATTTTAAAAAAATCAAATTTCTCAAAACTATGTCTACTGAGCAGATAGAACTTTGTAATTCCAGGGTAGTGACTATAATATATCTATGGACATTGTCAAGGAATACTCACCCGAAAGTCATTGCGCCATTTGGACTTGATCGCTGTCAGCATAAGGTTTGTGAACAGACCTGTGGGCCAGACAGCGACATTTGAGGAACTTTTGTTTTTTAGCTTTAGTTTTTCGTAAGAGTTTTTACAGCACTTGCAACATATTTGGTCATATATAATATGAAGATTAGTGGGTGCTACAAAAGAGTAACAATACAAACACAAAAAGGAAGGAGAAGAGATATAAGGAAGATAGATGTTTGGTGTATCAAATCAACATAGAAATTATATATTATAGGCCCTATGTCATTAAGGGAACATGAAAGGTGCTGAGAAAAAGTAATACAATGCAATAAAATTACATGTACTATTACGGCACTTATTACGAACATAAGAAGACATAATAAAAGAAGTATTAAGGCATAAGTGAATAAAGTAATAACACGGCACTTGTTGCGAAAAAGCAATACAATGGAATAAAAAAAATATTATGCCACTTATTGAGAACGAATGAATAATAAAAGAAATATAACGGCAATTATTGTGAATAAGTAATAATATAAGAAATATTACAGCACTTACTGCGAACTAAGCAATACAATGTAATAGCAGAAATAATACGCCATTTATTGCAAACTAAATAATAATAAAATAAATATTAGGGCACGTACTAAGGATAATGGAATAATAAAAGAAATATTACAGAACTCATTGCGAAAAAATAATACAAAGTAATAAAAGAAATATCACGGCAGTTATTGCGAACTAAGTAATAATAATATAAGAAATATTACGGCATTTACTGCGGCACTTACTGAGGACAAAGTAATGACATAAGAAATATGACGACACCCACTGAGGACAAAACAATTATATACGAAAAAATACGGCACTTACATTAAGGACAAAGTATCAGAAATATTACGATACTTACTGAGGACAAAAGTAATGTTATCAGAAATAATATGACACCTACTGAGGACAAAGTAATGATATAAGACTGCATTTATTGTGGACAAAGTAATAATAAAAGAAATATTACGGTCCTTACTGTGGACGAAGTAATGAAATAAGAACTATTACGACATTTACTGAGGATATAGTAATGATGTAAGAACTATTACATTTACTGAGGATATAGTAATGATGTAAGAACTATTACGACATTTACTGAGGATATAGTAATGATGTAAGAACTATTACGACATTTACTGAGGATATAGTAATGAAATAAGAACTATTACGGCACTTACTGAGGATATAGTAATGAAATAAGAACTATTACGACACTTACTGAGGATATAGTAATGATGTAAGAACTATTACGACACTTACTGAGAGCAAAGTATGTGTCACGACATGGTGGAATCAAGCGCTCGTCATTTTTTGGACAAGTGGAGATATTGGCATCAGCTTAAAGTCTGAACATTTACCTTGCCTTCAATGGAAAAATACCCATCTATCTTGAATAGAAGTTGAGAATTTCTGATTGAAGGAGGTGGGGGTTGCTTGGTTTCAGAGGTAAAATTAACGAGAAAATGGCCACCAAAGTTTTGCGACTTCAATAGCTTGAGAGTCCTTGGAAACTGAAATTTTACATGTTGTGTGCCTTTAATCAATTTTCCTCAGCAAAATATACATTAACATGTGTTTTTAAATGGACAGAAACGTTGCTAAACCAAACAGCAAAAATTCTTTTAAAATTTCCAAACCGGTGGAAAAATGCCAGTTTCTTTGATTTCATTATATGGGACAAGCGCCTGATTTCACCACGATGCCTCAAATATTAAGAAATATTGCGACACTTACTGAGGATAAAGTACAGGATGAGAGTCACCACAAAGCCCGTTGGTGGAGATTTGAACACGAACTGGAAGACGTAACTGGAGAAACAGGCGGCGAACCCGAACAGCAGAAACATGAAGATGAGGGGGCCAAAGGCGTCCTCGCCGATGAGAGCCGTCTCGCCGAAGCCGAAGAAGATAACGATGATGCCGATGACGACGGCCAGGTAGATGATATAATCCCACAGGAAGGTGGCCAGCCAGTAAATGAACGGGTTGACCCCGCTGACCTCTTGAAGGTGTTTGCAGCCGCGCTAAGAAGGGGGGTGAGGAGGGGAGGGGGAGTGGGGAGAGAAATTAACTTAATTTCTGACAGGGTTATGGTGGTTTGAATAAAGGTAAAATTGAAATAACAGTAAAAGTGTCTCAGAAAATTACGTCTGTACTTTTCCTTAATGCTTTTATAAGTGCGCGGCAAATATTGCTACCTTAGAATTACAAAGTTCTATCTGAAATGTTTGGCCATTTTGAGTTATTAAGACCATGAAATCAGAAACCAAATAGATGATCTATCTGCTCTATCCCAATCTTAAGAAGATTCAGAGTCGATATCAAGATATTCTAAGAACTGCATTCGAAAAAGCTCAACAAGTGAAACTCAGTTGTTTTTTTAAACGTCAAATTTGTCAAAACTAGGTACTGAGCAGATAGAACTTTGTAATTCTAGAGTAGCGAAATGCAGACTTCTTTGAGCACAACCAGAGAGAAAGTAGACAAAATCAAACAGAAATGGACCCCTCCCTATTTTCTAACAAAACAAAACGACCCCCCCCCCCTTTAAAAAAACAACCCCAAACAAATTAAAAAAACCACTTAACATTAATAAAAAGTGAAAACCAAATTGTCTCTGTTTGTTTTAGTGAAGGTTTTACGGCTGTCGCAACTGGAAAAAGGTCACATGAGCGCCAGAGGATTAGAGAGTAACATACACAAAAAAGTTTAGATTAGTTTTAGTACAGATTTTACGGCGCTCGCAACTGCATAAAGTCATATGAGCGCCAGAAGATTAGAGGAGTTACAAGAGAGTAACAAACATAAAAAAAGGAGGGGAGATGAGGACGATAGTTGTTTGATACAAGGAAAAAAGAAGCAAACCACAACAGAGCACCCGCCAACCACCCACTAACCTGTCTCTCTACAATGAGGGTGTAGGCAAAGCTGCTTAGGAGGTAGGCCATCCCGAGGGAGAGGAATATGGTGAGTGGGTAGATGTTCTTCAAATTGTCCCCAGTGTCGCGGAAGGACGAGCCTCTGGCCAACATCGGTTTCGGCATAGGGTGGAGACTGGCCTGAATACTGCACACGGTACATAGTATGAGAGAGAAATGACGACTGGTCTTTTTTGTTTTAGTAGAAGTTTAACGGCACTGGCAACTGGCAACTAAAGTCATGTAAGTGCAGAAGATTAGAGGTGTTACAAGAGAGTAACAACACAAAAAAGGAGGGGAGATAAAGACGATAGACATTAAATAGGATAGAAGAATAAGCAAACCACACCAGAGCACCCGCCAACCACCTACATGACTGGTCTGTGTGCACACGATACACACAGAGAAATAAAACGATGATAAATAATGACTGGTCTGTATACTGCTCACGGTACACATGATAGAGAAATAACAGGATGATAAATAATAATGAAGGTGGAGACTGATCTGAATACTGCACACAGTACACATAATAGAGAAATAGCACAATGATAAATACTGAGTATGGTACAGGTGACAGAGAAATAACAATAAAAATAATAATGAAAGTGGAGACTGGTCTGAATACTGCACGAGGTACACACAGAGAAATAACACGATGATAAATAATAAAGGTGGTGACCTGCCTGATTACTGCATACAGTACACAGAGAAATAACAATGGAAATAATAATGAAGATGGAGACTGATCTGAATACTTATTGCAGTACACACAGAGAAATAACACGATGACAAATAGTGAAGGTCGAGACTGATCTGAACACTGGCCATGCTATATAGAGAAATAACGCAATAAAAAAAATGATGTATCAAAATTGAAACAGTCGGTCACATTTACCACATTTACATGTATACATATGGGTCAGTCCATGAGGATTGGCCTTTTCTAAAAACTATTTTCTCTAACTAATGTATTATATTGATTCATATGACCTAATGTAATCTAATCTAAAACAATGCGATACGATACTTTACTATTCTATACTGTAACAGCATAATATAATCTGTCTAATATAATATAATGCAATATAATATAAAACGCCTATATTAAAATGTAATATAATATGATAAAATGTAAATAATATAATAATAATATAATATAAAATACAATATAATATAATATAATAATTCACTGTTATTTATTTATTTTTTTTACTGTCGCTGTTTTTACTCCCCCAGGGACACAATTTAGATCATTTAGGAGGCGGGCTTCTGACCCTCCACTTTGCTGTGCTATTTTTTTTCCTTTTCTTCTTCCCATTTCATAATTTAATAATACTTGAAGTTTTAAAGTTAAAGGCTAACTTGTCAGTTCATGCTTTGCATAAAAGTGATAGAATAATATGTTACCGGGAAATTGTCAACTGTTCCCTCTGATATGATGTGTGTGTCTGGTTAGTCAATAAAATTCCTTACCAGACTGCATTTATTATTAAAAGCCATGTCTTGAAGATTGTTTTTTCAACTTTTTTTTAGAATAATGCAAATAGTTGAAAAATCAAGTTCATTCTTTCTTTTACACTTCAATTAATGATCTTTGCTTTTGTTGGACTTGAAACGGGGGCTCTCGTGGCCTAGAGGTTAAGGTGTTGGCCTCTCATTCAAAGGTTCCGGGTTCGAATCCGGGTAGCGACAGAAAAATTTTCTTCTCTAAAATTGTCTCCTTTCACCTCCTTTCCTGCTCTCTAGCAATATTCTGTCGGCTGCTTTAGTCTCCTCTTTCTGCCCCCATCCCCTCAACTCCTCTGCCCTCTCCTCTGGGCTCCTGACTCTTTCTGCAGCCTTTCTACTGCTACTCCTTGGCTCCTTCTTACAGTTGTCTTTCTGCCACACCCATGATCTTCTGGTAGGAAAGATCTACACCTAGCCTTCTCGGACAAGGGCAAAAAATCTCGGAGGGCCCGTGTGCAAGTTGCGCACGTTAAAGAATAAATTTTTGTTGGTGGTGTCTGGAGTGTGGATTTTCACGGATTTTTCGCAAACTTGAATGCTACCTCGGGAAAAAATTCATTAAAAATTTTCTAATTCGATTAGGAAAAATACAACTGACAAATTTTTAGATCTAATGTTTGTAAACACGCATGTAAAAAAACAATCAATTTCCATGAGCAATAAGTGCGGTATTCATTACGTAAAACATGTCAATAAAATCCAATATGGCGGCGTATCCATGGAAACGAAACTTTTTTCTCAAATTTAATTGCGGATTTTAGGACTCCTTACTATGCTTGTTATATGTGTGAAATTTGATAAAATTCGGTCCAGTAATAAGCGAGATAGCCTCCAGGTGTAACCCCCCCCCCCCCTTAAGATGACACCAATAACTCCACATGCCCAAAAATTGACGAGTGCCCAATTCCACCATGACGTCGTGACACATATTATCTCGGGATGAAATAAACTATCTTAACTCTACAGATCTTCACTTTATCTCTAATATTTTGATCCTTTATCTCGTAACAAAAACTGTTTGTGTGTGTGCGTATGTGTGTGTGAGCCTCTGTTGAATGGGTACTAGAGTCTAGATCTGATTTAACTTGCCATGATGAGGGAAACAAAATTTAGCAGACAACGGCCAAACAGCTGATCGGTTGGGAAGAGGAAGTAGTGAGAGTAATCTCCCCTGCTTTATTGGAATTTACAAAACAATCCACAGCTAATTACCGAAACGCAACAATAACATGAATGATCGTAAGATCACAAGTTCAACAGCCCCCATGCATGTGTGTGTGTGTGTGTGTGTGTGCACGTGCCTTTGTGTGTGTGTACGTGTGTGTGTGTGTGTGTGTGTGTGTGTGTGTGTGTGTGTGTGTGTGTGTGTGTGTGTGTGTGTGTGTGTGTGAACAAAGTGGGGGCGGGGGGGGGGGGGGGAGAGAGAAAGAGAGATAGATAGATAAACAGACAGAGAGACAGACAGACAGAGAGACACACAGACAGACAGACACTCAGACAGACAGACAGACAGACAAAAAAAATGAAGTCAGACATATTTAGAACATAACAGGATAAAAATGGATCATTAATTAAAGAACTTAATGTACTCACGAATAATCATCTCCTACATATTCTCGGATGAACGCGTTCAGCATCTGCACCAGAGCTACCGGCTTGGCGTGCCACGCCCTATCGTTATACAAAGCCACGCCCTTAATGCTGTTGTTACTTTGGGGTAAAAATTCCGCTCCTATAGGGAAGCGTTGTGAGAAAATGTCGAAACCAACGTCATGCATTTTCCATAGGAGGTACTCGGAGACATTGGAGGACTGCAGAGACACATAATAGTTTTAGTAAGAGTTTTACTGCACTTGCAGTACAAATTGGTCATATATCTGTCCCCGTGGTTTTATGCACCCCGTATAATTTAGCACAATTTGATCATTGTTTGCATAATTTCTGATTATTTTCCTTTATCATTCTTTGTTAAAATGAACAGAATCATTTTTTAGCTCAGTTTGCATAATTTCAGAATTTATTTTGCCTAAAACCACGGGGATAGTCATATAAATGCTGATCAATAGTGGAACAACTAGAGAGTAGGCTAACATACAAATAAAAGAAGTTTAGTTTTAGTTTTAGTAAGAGTTTTATCGCACTTGCAACATAAATAAAAAATCATATAAATGCCTAATAATAGAAGTGTCACCAGAGAGTAGCATCTTGCAACACAAACAGTTCATATAAATGCTGAAAAACAGAGTTTTACGGAACGACATTCAGAGAAAAGAACTTAAGTTTTAGTTTTAGTAAAAGTTTTGCAGCACTTGCAACACAAAAAGGTTGTACAAGGGCTAAGGATTAGAGGTGCCACTAGAGTGTAACATACAAAAAAAAGAACTTTAGTTTTAATGTTAATAAAAGTTTTACGGCACTTTGAGTTATTGGTAGGCCTATGATCTCGAAGCCTGTCCATTTGCCTCGCTTGTGACGAAAAAGTTGTCCATTTTTCTTGGATACAAGTCAGGATATTGGCTATTGAAGGAGTTGGGGGTAGCAAACCTCTGAAACCAGGCAACCCCAAACTCCTTTATTAGCCAATATCCTGAGGATAAGGCAAATGTACAGGCTTTGAGATTATACCAAAAACTCCATATACCCCAAAATTGACGAGCGCCTGATTCCACCACACCGTGACATATATTACAACAGGGGGCTCTCAAGGTCTAGAGGTTACAGCGTTCGCCTCTCGTTCAACAGGTATCGGGTTCGAAACCTGACAGCGACAGGAATCTTTTTTTTCTAAGATGATCTCATGTTCTCCTTTCGTTTTCCTTTCGGCTCTCTAACCATGTTCTGTCGTCTGTTTTCGTCTCCACTTTCTGCTCCCCCCTCTCTCTTTGTCCCCTCCTCTGGGCTCCTGATTCTTTCTGCATCTTTTCTACTTGTACTCCTTGGCTCCTTCTTACTACTGCTTTTCAGCCACATCCTTGATCTTACGGTAGGTGAGATCTAGGAACTAGCCTTTCTGGATAAGGGCGAAAAATCTCTGAAGTCTTGTGTGCAAGTTGCACACATTAAATATCCCTTGGTGGTCCAAATCTAATAACAGTTGGCTTCGGCCGCCTCCTGGGCAAAGTTCAAAATTAATTCCAACCAAACTGAAAACGTTCAATGTGTCTCGCCCGCTCATATGACCTTATGTAGTTACGAGCGCAGTAAAATACTTCCCAAAACAAAACATATTTTGACACCAAACCACTCACTTTGTCTTGGTTTATCTTCTCCGCAGTTCCAGGATGCGTGCTAAATATCTCCGCATACTTTTCAGCCAAGTCGCTTGAGATGCTCGACGCCGGGCTCCCATCTGTGTAGGACACGATTGGGCGGTAAAAAGGTGAGAGGTCATAGCGTACTGTGCCCTGGTCACCAACCTCTTGCTTTTCACTGGACCCTGAGTTCAGGATAGCCACGCCGCCAGCCGTCAAGGCAAGGGGCATAAGCAACTGTGAGGAAGATTTGAGGTGAAATGAAGGGTTATATACAAAGACGATCATGATTGTTGTGCCAGTACAGAAGAGATGAGATGAGATGAGATGAGACGAGATGGGACTGGATGAGATGAGATGGTATGGGATGAGGTGAGGTGAGAAAAAGATGAGATAAGATGAGATGAGATGATACAATGACCATTGCACTACTACTACTATGAGATGAGAAGAGATGAGATGAGATGATACAATGAAGGTTTTGACCATTGTACTACAACGAGATGAGATGAGGTGAGAAAGGATGAGATGAGATGAGATTAGATGAGGTGAGGTGAGAAAGGATGAGATGAGATGAGATGAGATGAGATGAGTTGAGACGATAACAGTTGGGACTAAAGCACTGCCACAGCAAGCTAAGTTAAGCTAGGCTATGTTAAAACAAGTTAAGCCAAGACAAGAATTAATTGATCTCCAAAAAGAGAAACTTGCTAACACATAAGACTACTTAACTACTACTGCAGGCATGCTGCTGCTGCGGCTGCTGCTGTGTACCACTAACTACTACCACTACCACTACTACTATAGCCTACTACTACTACTACTACTACTACTACCACTACCACCACCACTACCACACATACTACCACTACCACTACCAAAAGTGATTGGATAAATGAACAAGCCGCCAAGTTGATCACTCTGTGTTCATTGCATGCGATAATAACCGTTTCAACTGCTTATTTTGTTATTTTCATTTGCTTTGGGATAGAGTTGCTGGGTGGGGAGAGGGGCTCAAGCCCGTGAGCCCTTCACT
>NW_004797991.1:192360-196699 GCF_000002075.1 Aplysia californica | reverse complement strand
ATAATAATAATAATAATAATAAATGACATTTATATAGCGCTCAATCACGATTAAAGTACACAGGCTCTGAGCGCTTTACAATACAGTATAACGTACAACAGTAACATAAAACATAAATACCCATCTTATTAATTCAAAAACAGAAACGACTTCAGCTGACATTTGAATTTATCAAAAGATTCGATCTCTCTTAAAGTACTTGGTAAAGCATTCCAGATCTTGGGGCCTTGGTATTCAAATGCCCTTTCACCCATTGTTTTAAGTTTCATACCGGGTGCCATCTTGGACAAATATGACTTTGCTTTGTTCACAAACCTTCCAGGTACTGTAGAGCGGACAATCTGTGTGATTTCGTCCACTCTGCATTCGTCGTCCTTCACGATGATGAGGTGGTAACCAGCACCTGGTAACAACCAAAAAATGTGTTACAACATGGTGGAATCAGCCACTCATCAGTTTTTGGGCATGTGGAGTTATTTATATAATCTTAAAGCTTGTTAATTTGTCTTATGCAACTGCATATCGTCAAATGAGCGCCAAGAGGTGGATGTCAACAGAAAAGTCCAAACGGGGAATCAGGCTTACTCTGCTCACCTTCCTAGCCTCAACAGCTTGGACTATCAAGGCACCCTGGAAATAGCAGTTCTCAAGAAAGTGACAAATACACAAAAGAAGTAGACGGAAAATGACGATAGTGAGGATGAAGAAATAAAAAAGCAGCAGTTCCACCACCATTTCCCACTTACCGTAAAGTTTTTTCAGGAACATGGAGGTCCCGCAGCACTTGACCACGCCCTCCGCCATGATGGCGATCCTGTCCCCGAGCGCGTCCGCCTCGTCCATGTAGTGGGTGGTCAGCAGGACGGTCCGGCCTCGTTTGTTCCGCTGGAGGACGTCCCAGAGGTGCCGGCGTGCCCCCGGGTCCATGCCGGAGCTGGGCTCGTCCAAGATCACCACCTGAACAGAGGAACAATCGAATGACGTCACATCATGTCAAGCTGTTTCCAATGCAATTCTTTGAATACCTTGATAACGACTCCGAATAATCTCAACCAGAACCCGTCTGCTGGGATATTTCAGTAACCCACTTTCAGCACTTTTTAAGGACCCTCGGGCAAGTGTTGAGTTCCTGCGTGCTGTCGGCATCGGTGACCGTTTATGACGCCACAGCGCCAGAAGAAAGAGAGAGAATAATCTCACAGTTGTCATAGAGCAGATAGAACATTGGGTTTCTGACCTCATGATCATAATAAATCAATTTAAGGTTGTGAAATACAATTGTGAGGCACCATGGTGAAAGCAGGCATTCATTAAAATAATCAAACCAAAGAAATCTGCTTTTTTTTGGCAGAAGGGCAATTTTTTTCCAATTTTCTTCTTTTTTTTTTTGTTGCTTATCACCTTTACGTAGATCTAAAAACACATTTCTGTGTGGATTTTACTGAAGAATGTTGATTTAAAGCACTAAAATGTAAATTTGCAGCTCCTAAGAACTCTCACCCTTTGGAAGTCACCAAATTTTCGCGGCCATTTTCTCGCTAATTTTACATCTATAATCAGACAACCCTCACCTCCTTCATTCGCAAATTTCTTGACTACCATAGATGATAGATGGGTATTTTTTTCACCAAAAGCAAGACAAATGAACAAGCTTTAAAACGATATCAATAACTACACATGTCCAAAAATTGATGAGTGCCTGATTCCACTGCTACATTCATGATCCAAGGAAAAAAACATAATGACTTTACTACATTCATAACCCAAGGAAAGAAATATAATGACTTCGCTACGTTCATGACCCAAGCAAAGAAATATAATGACTTCGCTACATTCATAACCCAAGGAAAGAAATATAATGACTTCGCTACGTTCATGACCCAAGCAAAGAAATATAATGACTTCGCTACATTCATGACCCAAGCAAAGAAATGTAATGACTTCGCTACATTCATAACCCAAGGAAAGAAATATAATGACTTCGCTACGTTCATGACCCAAGCAAAGAAATATAATGACTTCGCTACATTCATGACCCAAGCAAAGAAATATAATGACTTTACTACAGTCATGACCCAAGCAAAGAAATATAATGACTTCGCTACATTCATGACCCAAGCAAAGAAATATAATGACTTTACTACATTCATGATCCAAGGAAAAAAATGTTGTTTGCAATCTAGAAAGGGAAAAAAAAATGCTGAACTAAATTCAGGGAATTTTTCTCTTTTTTAACCCTTTTGTTTCTTGGCAGTTGTAAGTTTTTGTGCGTTTTTGAAAAGAAATGCAGAATCTTATCATCACGAGGAAATAAAAGCTAAAAAAACAAACCCACAAATATTTTTACTAATATTCTTAAAATAAATTAAAAACGTGTTTAACACATGTCATCATAACAACCAAAATTTGTCCCCCGCAGAGAATGGTGACCTCGTATATGTGTACAAGGCATAGATGTACACTATAGTCACTCTATGGTACAAGGACGAACATGTTCTGAATGTAGGACTCGTTTACTCTACCTCCTCATCACCGGCAAGCCACTCGCTCCCAGCGGCTCGCAGTTGGAACAGTGGTGCAGGTGAGTGCGCAGTCGGTAGCTCGGGCACATTCCTTAAGATGACTCTGACGTCAAATTACTTTTCAGCAATTGTTGAAAACAAGTCACAATTAGCGGGAGTTCATTCATTAGACGAAGACTATCAAACTAGGTTACCTTGTTTTCATTTAACTCTTTAACCCCGAAATTATTTTAGAGTTAATGACCAAATTAGTGATCAATATGCCATTTTTAGATTTTGTACTAAAAGAAGGCCTCTTCATGGTGGTGGGTATTTCTCCACCTAAGAGAGAAAAAAAAAGTTACCAAACAAAAAAAAGAAAAAAAAAGAAGACCAAAGATGACATGGCGACGAGCGGTACAAGCTGAAATTGAAAAAGCGGGGACATCATGGAAACAGATCGAAAAGGATGCTCAGGACACGCTTCGCTGGAGTAATGCTGTTGATGGCCTGTGCTCCACTGGGAGTTGAAACGGGCAAGAGAGAGAGAAACAAGCAAAAAAACACGGTTTACCTTGGAGCCCCCTATGAGAGCGATGCCCACCGACAGCTTCCTCTTCTGACCACCGGAAAGATGCTGGGCCTGGGTGTTCTCTTTGCCGGTCAAGAACATGTCGTTGACGACCGCGGCTATCAGAGTGTCCAGGTTCTCAGTGACTCCTTTCATCTGACAGGCACATGTAGGGAAAAAGCATAGATCAATAAAACGACACTTTTATAGATCACGTAACGGGGGAAGGGGGAGGATATAAAAACAAATAAATGCAGAAAGAAAGAAAGAAAGAAAGAAAGAAAAAAAGAAAGAAAGAAAGAAAGAAAGAAAGAAAGAAAGAAAGAAAGAAAGAAAGAAAGAAAAAAATAAATACTAGACCTACCTAGTTTTGAAAAATTCGATGAGTTCCACATCATGTCAAGCTCTTTCAAATACAAATCTTTGAAGATCTTGATAATGACCCTGAATAATCTTGCGATTTTGATAGAGCAGACAGAACATTGTCGGATAGAACTTAGTAATTCAAAGTTAGCCATCAGGCACACACATGTACGTGTGGCATCGGTGGCGTAGTGGTTAGGCTACCGGATTCGCAATTTTGAGGTTGCGGGTTCGAGGGTTTGAGCCGCGGCCCGACGTTGTGTCCTTGGGAAAAGCACTTTACACGAATTTTCCTCACTTCACCCAGGTGGGAATAGGTACCCGGCCATAGACAGCAAAAGATCTTGTCAGTACGTTAACGTTTTAGCACCCATAAATGGCAGCTTGCACTGTATGCTTCCCAGGAAGTTGAGGTTGTTTCAGAATACTCTAAGGTCTGCTGAGGTAATAGTACAGATTGTAAAGTGCATAGAGCTTGCTGTTGAGCAGGGATTTGCGCTATAAAAATGCTATCTATTATTGTTATAAGTAAGCTCTCCTTGTACCTTAGCAAAGAAGTATTAAGAAGAACGAGACAGGGCCCAGTCAGAGATGAGGAGGGAAGAAGGCGTTGGCGATGGATTGGACACACTTTCAGGAAGTCAGGCAGCTGCATAACAAGGAAAGTGTTAAATTGGAACCCACAGGCAGGGCCGTCGAGAGCCTGGTAGGGCCCTGGGGCAGCAATCACCTTCGGGCCCCTCCTCCCCCTGGTCTCACCCAGCCTCACCTGCAATTTAATAACCCAACAAATACAATGTACATAGGCATATATAACCACTTTATTGGAGCATATCTATTACATACCAACATACTCTCTCTCTCTCTCTCTCTCTCTCTCTCTCTCTCTCTCTCTCTCTCTCTC
>NW_004797991.1:188845-192260 GCF_000002075.1 Aplysia californica | reverse complement strand
AGAGAGAGAGAGAGAGAGAGAGAGAGAGAAAGAGAAAGAGAGAGAGAGAGAGTGGTATAGAGAGAAAGAGAGAGAGAGTGGTATAGAGAGAAAGAGAGAGAGACACACATAGAGACAGACAGAAGCAAGATTAGAAAATGATGGGAGGAGAAATAGGTACACAGAGTAATAGTTTTACAAAGGCATAAAGGAAATGTCTTATCACAGCATCGCCCTGCATGTCAGAACATTAATTTGCTCCAACCGACAGTTTAAAAAGAACGTATTGCTGATAACTGGTCCGTGTGGAGTAACAAAGGGGATTGGTGGACGAGTGTGTGGGTGTGGGGGGATTTATATCTCGTATCGTCGCTTTTTACACTTTTGCAAAAAAAGGTCAGAATATTATTGCTTTACACGTTGCGATTGTGGATGTTAAAATTTCCATCTCTCTTGCTCTGGCTCTACTGCTATCGCTCGTTGTCTCGCATCTGTCTGTCTGTTTGTCTGTTTGTCTGTTTGTCTGTTTGTCTGTCTGTCTGTCTGTCTGTCTGTCTGTCTGTCTGTCTGTCTGTCTGTCTGTCTTAGACACACATCTTCACTACCCTTGGAAATGCATTTTGCGAAAGAGATGTTTGTATAAAAGCTAACCCCCCCCCCCTCACACACAAACACCCCAGCCTCCTTTTGTCTCGTCCCCCTATATCAAGTGCTGGGAGTTGTCAACTTAAAATTAATTTTAATTTTTCTGATTTACTGGGTAGTTAAAAATGAAGTTAGGATGAATAAACCAATGACAGAAATTAAAATTGATTTAAATGCTGCATACCTTTCTTTCTTACAACAGCGGAGCCTTACGGGATTTATCTCTAGCTAAACTGTCAATTATTGGTTCGTAGTCCAATTTTCGCGCTAGACTGACCTCTATGGTCAAAATTCCAAGACTTGAGAGTCTGTCTTGACGCATCGTGGACCGTATAATGTTTTTTTCACCCGAGAAAGGTTACTGAAGGAACGTTCAGCTTGCGCAACTGTGACAGGTAAGGTGCAGAAGATTCTCAACATGATTACAACGTTCGGAAACAAAGCATCCAGTTTCAGGGAATGCAGTCTCTTCAGCAACTGAAGAGGCGGCAGGACATTTTCTCCAATGTTCGCTGAATGAATCACTTTCAAATGTCCCAACCCTTGCGCAAGGTCTGCAGATGCATCCACTTCATATTCCGTGTGCAATTTGTTTGCAAGATCACGAATAACGCCGACTTCCTCTTGGAGATATTTCCACAAAACACTAAATAACGAATCGAGTTTTGTCACTGCATTATACCTTTTCTTCAAATTTCCAAGAAGGCAGTTAATGAGGACATAAAAACGTCATGTTTGAATTAGTTCTCGGGATTTTGGTAGTCTGTTACATCTTCTGTCTCGTCTGCAAAAAGCTTCCTTTTCTTTTGAAACTCAAGATTGCGTCCCATTCATCTCGTAAACTTTTCAGATCTTTAATCAGACTCTTGATATTTGCCACCTCAACGTCAAGAGTCGCTTTTCGTGCTTGAAGCTCTCTATATCTGTGATCGATTGCTGTGAGGATTTTGAGCCAAACAGATGCCATTATCACACATTCAAATGATGCAAAGTACTTAAGAATACCAATCGAATCTGAACGTGTTTCTGGGCGGAGGTTCATTTGAAGAACAGTTTGAACAGCTTTCCTCAGTCCCCCGATGTGAGCCGCAAAAGGCATGACACTGTCAGCACGTGCCGACATACGTGTCTGAGACATACTGTGCAAAGAGCTGGGAATGTTTTACTTCAAAATGTCCCACCTTTGTGGACTGGAGCTAAAAATGTTATACAGCTTTTGTACAACTGCAAAGAAAGTTATGACTGTTGAACATCTTTCTGCAGAATGCACACCACACAAATTCAAACTATGACAGCCACAGGGAGAGTATGTGGCAAGTGATCACTGTCTTAAAATGTGAGCCTGTGCACATTACACAGACCACACATGTTGCTACCGTTGTCGTAGCCTTGGCCTCGGCAGTCTGTAATTGGAATGTTTGTTTTTTTATTCAGTGTATCAAGGATAATTTTAGCGATGTCGTCTCCTGTTTTCTTATTACAATCTTCTCTTTTCAGAAATCTCTCTTCTACTTTGTAGACATTTGTATCACTGTCCAAGTGAACATAACGCAAAATAAAAACAGTTTGTTCGACGTGTGAAGAGTCTGGTGTTGCATCAACGATAGTGGAGTAATATTTCGTCCCGCTCTTTCATTCAAAATCACGTCGGTCACTTTTGATGCACAACTTTGGATGAATTCATTTTGACTTTCTGCTGATAGATAGTGAAATTGTAGGCGCCTTTTTTCTTTTTGTGATTTTTCAACTTTTGTAAGATGCTCTGCAAGGAGAGGATCGTAAAGGCCAATCAATTCCAGAAGTCCAAGAAAGCACTACCAAAGTTCTGTGAAGTCGTCAGATATACAGCGGAGGCTCTCGTGGCCTAGATGTTAAGGTGTTGGCCTCTCATTCAAAGGTCCCGAGTTCGAATCCGGGTAGCGACTGACAAATTTTCTTCTCTAAAATTGTCTCCTTTCACCTCCTTTCCTGCTCTCTAGCAATATTCTGTCGTCTGCTTTCGTCTCCTCTTTCTGCCCCCAAACCCTCACCTCCTTTGCCCCCTCCTCTGGGCTCCAGACTCTTTCTGCGGCCTTTGTAGTGCTACTCCTTGACTCCTTCTTACAGCTGTCTTTCTGCCACACCCCTGATCTTCTGGTAGAGAAGATCTACACCTAGCCTTCTCGGACAAGGGCGAAAAATCTCGGAGGGCCCGTGTGCAAGTTGTGCACGTTAAAGATCCCTTGGTGGTCTCAAATCGATTAGAGTAGGCTTCGGCCGCCACCCGGACAAAATTCAAAATTTCCTACCAACTAAAAGTATTTGATGTGTCCCGCGCGCTCATATGGCCGTATGCAGTTGCGAGCGCTGTAAAAACACTTACCAAAAAAAAAAGATATACAGCTCAACTTGCAGCCAAAATATATTTTATTTCAAAGCTTTGTACGGTACTCTCTCTTTCTCTCTCTCTCTCTCTCTCTCTCTCTCTCTCTCTCTCTCTCTCTCTCTCTCTCTCTCTTTCTCTCTCTCTCTTTTTTCTCTCTCTTTTTTCTCTCTCTTTTCCCCTTGCTTGCGGGCCCCCTAAACCCCCGGGCCCCGGGGCATTGGTACCCCCTGTGGAAAAGTGGGAAGACGTGGAGTGACATCAAGCAACTCGCCCAGGATAGGGAAAGGTGGAAAGTGTTTGTTCGTGGCCTATATCCAGATCCAGAGTGAGAAAGGCAAGGATGATGATGATGTACCTTAGCAAAGAAGTACAAGTGTTCTCGGACGGTCAGCTGGTCAAAGAGGATATTGTGTTGTGGACAGAGAC
>NW_004797991.1:178845-181345 GCF_000002075.1 Aplysia californica | reverse complement strand
ATTATATTTCCTAATTACAGCACTGTGATACAAGAAAAAATGTGTTTAAGTGTTGCAGGGGAGGGGTGGTGGGGCAATGTAGATTATTTCGAAGGCAGGAACATTATATTCCCTAATTAGAGCACTGCGTTAGAAGAAACATTCCGACCCCACTTGGGTTCAAACTTCAGACTTATGTGCTGCATATCAAGTTCATCACCAAAAACACCACCACAAACTGCAGACCCACTCGACCTATTTGCATAATACTATGTTTTACGTACACGCATGTCCATTGATTTTTAAGGTGTGATTTCTTAATTAATGTACTGCACATTGAGCATTTTTTAGAAAATGGAAATGCGCAGCATAAAAATGCTATTTATTCTTATGAAACAGGTATAAAAAGCATAAATGCTATATATTCTTATGAAACTGGCATAAAAAGCATAAATGCTATTTCTTCTTATGAAACGGGGCATAAAAAGCATAAATGCTATTTATTCTTATAAGACAGGCATAAAAAGCATAATTGCTATTTATTCTTAAATAATAAAACAGGCATAAATGCTTTTTATTCTTATAAAACGAGCATAAAAAGGATAAATGCTATTTATTCTTGTGAAACGGGGCATAACCCCCGCCAAAAAAAAAATATTTTAAAAATTAAAATGAACAACAACGCTTTTCGCTGCCCACACCTGATTCCTCGTACTCGCTGAAGGCCCCGACTCCCCAGCCCATCGCCGTGTTGAAGAACAGTCCCATAGACATCATCTGAGGTTTGGAGAAAGCCGTCGGAGCTGTTCCCGTGGCCCAGTACGGGATGAAGAACACGATGAACCCTAAGGCAGCTGCCACTGCTCCGATATTAGCTGAAGGGCGGAAGAGAGATGTGTGATTATGTGTTATATTATGATATTAGTTCATGTTCTCTGTACGTCATGTGGTGTACCCCATATTATGTCATGTTATGTCGTACCTGTATCATTCATTGTCCCTGTTAATCCGTGTTCACAGATGAAATCATCATCTTTTAGTTTAGTTTTAGTAAGAGTTTTGCGGCGCTCGCAATTGCAAAAGGTCCTTTATTATAAGCGCCAGAAGAGACAAGAGAGTAATAGACATAAAAAAGATGAAAGTGAGAAAAGGACGATATATGTTTGATAGGAAAGAAGAAGCAAACCACATCAGAACACCCGCTAACCACCCACAGAGAGCAAAAGAAAGATTGCCTCGTCAGTTTCCATTAATAATAATAATATTATTAATAAATATTGCTGAAACGCAATTAAGACAGAGTGAAGTGGAGGTCCATGATCGCCCACGCCAGTTGGCAAGGCACCGGATGATGATGACAGTGCATGTCCCCACTAGAAAGCAAGCTCTATGCGCTTTACACTATAATATCATTACCCCAGCAGACCATAGAACACTCAGAAACATTCTCAGCTTCCCGTGAAGCATACAGTGCAAGCAGCTGGTTAAGCGCTCAAACACTAACAAACTGACAAGATCTTTCGCTATCTATAGCCGGGTACCCATTCCCACCTGGGTGAATTGAGGAAAATTCGTGTAAAGTGCCTTTCCCAAGGACACAACGTCTGGTCCCTGACGGGATTCGAACCCTCAACCTTATCAATTTTTTGTTCCTATTTTCTGTTTTCTTGATGCATAACTTCTTCCACCATGTTGACACATCTTCTATAAAAAAAAATAACAACTCACAAATATTCCGCACCAAATCAGGACATCGCCCCCCTTCATTTTTCCGTAGTGTGAGTCTTTGGGCCGACCTGAATATTCTTTTATGGCGGCTGACTTCTGAGAAATACCCCCGCCCCTTCCAATGCAGTTTTAATGACTACTTTTCTCACTATCGGAGTCGGCCCACAAGAGTTACAGAAAAAAGAGAGCCTTGGTGCAATCGGTCCGGTCTCACATGATAAAACACCCGTGCAGTGCTTTGAGGCCGGTGACCTTCTTTGTCCGGGAGAATTGCAGACCAAGGATTTCTGGGGGCCTTATTAATAAAGAGTGAGTTGGCCCTGTACTTTAAAGATAGATTTGCATTATAGCATCCCAGACCCTGCTTTTTGAGGTATTTCCGGTGCCCTCTGGAGCGCACCGTATATGAGTCAGACGAAAGGTTGGGACGGAAAGGTTAGAAAAGGGGGGGGGGGGGAGATTCGCGCTTGTCTAAAACAAGACTGGTGTTTTACTCCTTAGTTTGGGCGTTATGTCGCGGTCCATTGTGCGCACGTTTTTTGCAAAAGTTTTTGTTGAAAGCGAAGAGAGTTGACCCCGACTGTACGCCCTCCAGAAGTGCAAGTCTATGACATGAGTCTGAAAGTATTGGGAACATAGCGTACTTTACTAAGAACGCCATGATTGGGAAGTATTGCAGACCGGCTGCGGGTGGTTCGAGTCGCCACTGGTAGGTTCAATTTCTTAACTTTCCCTCTGTTGTTTCTGTCTGTCTGTCTGTCTGTCTGTCTGTCTGTCTGTCTGTCTGTGTGTC
>NW_004797991.1:176357-178745 GCF_000002075.1 Aplysia californica | reverse complement strand
AAAAAAAGAACAACAACGCTTTTTGCTCCCACCTATTTCCTCGTAATCGCTGAAGGCCCCTACTCCCCAAGCCATCGCCGTGTTGAAGAGCAGTCCCATAGACATCCTCTGTGTGTTGGAGTAAGCCTCCGGGGATCCTCCCGTGGCCCAGTACGGGACGAAGAACACGATGAACCCTAAGGCAGCTGCCACTGCTCCGAGATTAGCTGGAAGGGCGGAAGGGAGATGTGTGGTTATGTCAGAGAGTTTACTGGAAACCCTCTCTGGTTATGTGTTATATGATATTAGTTCATGTTCTCTGTACGTTATGTGGTGTACCCCATATTATGTCATGTTATGCCGTACCTGTATCATTCATTGTCCCTGTTAATCTGTGTTCACGGATGAAATCATCATCTACCGTTTATAATAAATGAACTACACTGAGAAGTCTTTCTTCAGGAGAGAGATATTGTCGCGTCAGTTTCCATTAATACTAATAATATTAATAAGTATTGCTACAACGCAAGAAAGAGTGAACTGGAGGTCCATGATCGCCCACGCCAGTCGGCAAGGCACCAGACGATGATGATAGTGCATGTCCCCACTAGGAAGCAAGCTCTATGCACTTTACACTACACTATATTATTACCCCAGCAGACCATAGAACACTCAGAAACATTCCCAGCTTCCTGGAAAGCATACAGTGCAAGCAGCTTGCTAAGCGCTCTAACACTAACAAACTGACAAGATCTTTCACTGTCTATAGCTGGGTACCCATTTTCACCAGGCTGAAATGGGGAAAATTCGTGTTAAGTGCCTTTCCCAAGATTAATAAAGTGTGACGTTTTATGCCAGTTTCCATTAATATAGTGTGACGTTTTATGTCCGTTTCCATTAATAAAGTGTGACGTTTTCTGTCAGTTTCCATTAATAAAGTGTGACGTTTTCTGTCAGTTTCCATTTATAAAGTGTGACGTTTTCAGTCAGTTTCCATTAATAAAGTGTGACGTTTCTGCCAATTTTCATTTATAAAATGTGACGTTTTCTGTCAGTTTTTGTGACGTTTTCTGTCAGTTTCAATAGATAAAGTGTGACATTTTCTGTCAGTTTCCATTAATTCAGGGTGACGTTTTATGTCTTCCTAGCCTGCACACGTCTAACAATTTCTAAAGTGTGATATCTTTATGAATGTAGTGTGCGTTGAGCATTAATTGGGAAAATGGAAACGTGAAATCTAACATAATAAATGACAATAATTTATTGTTGTTAAAAAGAAGCTTAGTTTTAGTAGAGGTTTTTCGGCGCTCGCAACTGCATAAGGTCATATGAGCGCCAGAGGATTAGAGGTGTTACAAGAGAGTAACAAAAAAAAAAAAAAGGAAGGGGAGATAAGAAAAAAATAGATGTGTTTTTAAGCCCCCATAGGCACAACTTATTATATCATTTGGGATACAAAAAATTATAAAAACTAAAAAATCAGTCTAACTAAAAGTTTGTTAGAATCCAGTCTTACACATACTAAAACAAAAAGAAAACACAGTCTAACTAAAAACAAAAAACCCCCCAACCAAACAGTCTTACCAAAAAAAAAAAACCCCAGTCAAACACGCTGCAAACATCGAGAAATTTACAAGCTACAAACCTCGCTGTACGAAGACGCTGACCATGAAGCAAAAGGTGACGATGGCGAAACTGTAGACCAGCATGAAGGCGAAGAACAGGCTCATGCTGGACTGGGGCAGGGTCTCCGTCACCGAAATGATGATGGTGTAGAGGATCATGACGAGTACCATGTAGATGCTGCAGGTCACGAACCACGCCGTCCAGTACGAGGCCGAGGTCAGACCCATCAGCTTCATGGATTCCTGGGAATGGGAAGAAGAGAGGGTAACAAAAAAAACCCACCAACAACTCAGTCTTACTAAAACCCAGTCTTACTAAAACCCAGTCTTACTAAAACAAAAAACAAACCCCAGACTTACTGAAATAAAAAAAACCCCAGTCTTATTAAAACTTAAAAAATCAGTCTTACTAACTAAAACTTTTTAAAAAAAACCAGTCTTACTTACTAAAAAAACCCCCCCAAAAACCCAAACTTACTAAACACACACACACGAAAAACCCCCAACAAAAGCTGTAGGCTGTTCAGTTGGTAACACAGAATTCTACACATAGGTGTAGAATTCTGTTCAGTTGGTAACTAACTTGCTACTCCAGAATTGGTTGCTTTTATGGACAAGCTGGCTAACCCAGATTTCGGGGGTTTCCAGAAATCTTGACCTACACCAAAAGTGGGCATTGTAATTCTAAGGTAGCAAACTGTTATCCAATGACTGTTTGCGTGTTTACATCCGTGTATGTAAATGTGTGTATATGTGTGTGTGTGTGTGTGTGTGTGTGTGTGTG
>NW_004797991.1:170295-173433 GCF_000002075.1 Aplysia californica | reverse complement strand
ATGATGATGATGATGATGATGATGATGATGATGATGATGATGATGATGATGATTCAAAACGAATCAACATTAAGGCCTACCTTCAGTCTTTGCTGCTTCTCATAAACGATAGCCTTGGTGAACATGATAACGCTGAGCAGAAAAGACATCATGAAGAATATCGGGACGAGTATCTTGAGCGTCAAAACGACTGAATCGATAATGTAGGGAGGGTATGGCATTTTCTGAATGAACACCGTCCAGTCCTGGACCAGGCTTGGATTCCAGTGCTGCATAACGGCCTTGAAGAGGAGGTTGACGCCATTCACAAACTGAGTGCCTGGGTACGGAGGACCTGTTCAGTTCAGATTCAATATGTTCTGGTTAGTGGTATGCTAGAAGAAATGTTTGATCATGTTCTGGTTAGTGGTATGCTAGAAGAAATGTTTAATTATGTTCTGGTTAGTGGTATGCTAGAAGAAATGTTTGATTATGTTCTGGTTAGTGGTATGCTAGAAGAAATGTTTGATTATGTTCTGGTTAGTAGTACGGTTGAAATGTTTGTTAATTTTATATGATCATGTTCTGGTTATTGCTACGGTAGAAATGTTTGTTTAGTTCATATGTTGTTGTTAGTGGTATGGTAGAAGAAATGTTTGTTAATTTTATATTATTATAGTCAGGTTAGTGATATGGTAGATTACGGTTATCAGTTGATACAATATTCGCTGAAATGTCTGTTAGCTCACAGTTTTTGGTAATAGGTATGGTAGAAATGTTTTGTTTGTTTTAGTAGAGGTTTTACGACGCTCGCAACTGCATAAGGTCATAAGAACGCAAGAAGATTAGAGGTGTCACAAGAGAGTAACAAACATAAAAAAGAAAGAGGGGAGATAAGGACGATAGATGTTTGAAAGGAAAAAAGAAGCAAACCACATCAGAACACCTGCCAACCACCCACGTAGAAATGTTTGTTTAGTTCATAATTATTATGTTCTGGTTAGTGGTATGGTAAAATTGGTCACTTTTAAGGACAAGCCGGCTAACCCAAATTTCGGGGGTTCCCAGCAATCTTGATCTACATCAAAAGTGGGCACTGCCTTATCTATAGGAGAAGTTTGGTTTATTGGTGTGTGTATTTTTTCGATTATGGAGAAAACTCTCCTAGTCTTTTAAAGAAACTGAACAAGGGTCCAAAAACTTTACCTTCGATTTTCTCCCCCCTCCCAAAAAAACACCAAAAAAAACAAGCATTTTCCGGGTAAGCCCCCTTAAGCTTAAAATCGACCAAATGTATGTTCAGTTCAAATATTCTGGTTACTGGTATGGTTAGAAGGGCTGTTTAGTCTATATTAGGCTCTGGTTTATTGCCATGGTAGATTATGGTTATTGGCTTATACAATATTCGCTGATTATTTATTGGTAGATACCATATTCGCTGAAATGTCTGTTAGCTCATAGTTTCTGGTAATTGGTATGGTAGAAATGTTAGTTCATATATTTTGGTTAGTGGTATGGTAAGAATGGCTGTTTAGTCCATATTATGTTCTGACTTATTGCTATGGTAGAATAAGGTTCTTGGTTGATACAATATTCGCTGAAATGTCTGCTAGTTCATATGTTCTGGTTATTGGTATGGTAGAGTAGATTGTGGTTATCAATTGATACAATATTCGCTGAAATGTCTGTTAGTTCATAGTTTCTAGTGATTGGCATGGTAAAAATGTATGTCTAGTTCATATATTTTGATTAGTGGTATGGTAAGAAGGTACGTTTAGTTCATGTGTTTCAAGTTATTGCTATGGTAGATTATGGTTCTTGGTTGATACAATATTCGCTGATTAACTATCGGTTGATACCATATTCGCTGAAATGTCTGTTAATTCATTTTTTTAAAAAATGTTCTGGTTACTGGTATGGTAGAAATGTATGTTTAGTTCAGATTATGTTCTGGTTATTGCTAAGGTATATTGTGGTTATCAGTTGATACAATATTCGCTGAAATGTCTGTTAGTTTATAGTTTCTGGTGATAGGTATGGTAGAAATTCATGTTTAGTTCATATGTTTCAAGTTATTGCTATGGTAGATTTTGGTTCTTGGTTGATACAATATTCGCTGATCGATTATCGGTTGATACCATATTCGCTGAAATGTCTGTTAGTTCTGGTTATTTGTATGGTAGAAATGTCTCATTGTCAGCTTTGTCTGCTTGTGAACTATTTAGTTTTGTAAAGTATAACATGTTGCATTTTTCAAAAGAAAGGAAATTAAAGCATGAGTAAAAAACAAAACAAAAAACAACTAAATGCTTTGAGCTAAACATGGATATGTTTACCAAAAGTCTGGACTAGAATAGCTGGAGAATATTTTACAGAAAAAACAGTAGAGCGGATAATACGGCTTGTGGTAGTCATAAGGAAAAATCAGTTCGCTCGTCCCTTGGAAATGAAATCATCTCCAACAACATTCAGCCAATATCAACAATACATGATTAACCAGATACATTTGTATCAACCATTGATTAGTCAAATAATATTGTATCAACCAATGATTAATCAGATAATATAGTACCAGCCAACAATCAGACAAAATGGGTCGCTTTTAAGCACAAGGGGGCTGTCCCGAAAAATGCTGTTTTGAGAAAATCGAAGGTAAAGTTTTTGCCCCTTGCTCAGTTTCTTTTTAACAGACAAGGAGAGTTTTCTCTATAACCAAATAACTATACACACCAATGAAACCAAATTTCTCCCATACGTAGGGCAATGCCCACTTTTTGGAGTAGGTCAAGATAGCTGGAAACCCCCGAAATCTGGGTCAGCCCGTTTATCCTTAAAAGCGACCAATTGTAGTAAGTAACCCATGTGAAACCATGCTTTTTTTGGTGGAAAACATGATGTGGCCCAGGCCCACCCAGACTCTACCTCCAGTAGCTCCTGGACAATTTGTGAGACATGCTGACAAAATGAGTTCCTTCTCGCAATCCACAAACAGGAGATATTGGCCACAAATCGACACAAAGGTCAAATTTGTAGAATTTTTATTAGGTAATGCCATATTCTTTAACTATAACATACATTTTATTATTTCAAACTAATAAATTATTTCACCTATAAGCGTGATAGGCCTTTATCCTTTCCCATATAAGTCTTGGATCCGAG
>NW_004797991.1:167336-170195 GCF_000002075.1 Aplysia californica | reverse complement strand
ATTTTACAGAAACAAAACAGTAGAGCGGATAATACGGCTTGTGGTAGTCATAAGGAAAAATCAGTTCGCTCGTCCCTTGGAAATGAAATCATCTCCAACCCAACATTCAGCCAATATCAACAATACATGATTAACCAGATACATTTGTATCAACCATTGATTAGTCAAATAATATTGTATCAACCAATGATTAATCAGATAATATTGTACCAGCCAACAATCAGACAAAATGGGTCGCTTTTAAGCACAAGGGGGCTGTCCCGAAAAATGCTGTTTTGAGAAAATCGAAGGTAAAGTTTTTGCCCCTTGCTCAGTTTCTTTTTAACAGACAAGGAGAGTTTTCTCTATAACCAAATAACTATACACACCAATGAAACCAAATTTCTCCCATAGGTAGGGCAATGCCCACTTTTTGGAGTAGGTCAAGATAGCTGGAAACCCCCGAAATCTGGGTCAGCCCGTTTATCCTTAAAAGCGACCAATTGTAGTAAGTAAGTAACCCATGTGAAACCATGCTTTTTTTGGTGGAAAACATGATGTGGCCCAGGCCCACCCAGACTCTACCTCCAGTAGCTCCTGGACAATTTGTGAGACATGCTGACAAAATGAGTTCCTTCTCGCAATCCACAAACAGGAGATATTGGCCACAAATCGACACAAAGGTCAAATTTGTAGAATTTTTATTAGGTAATGCCATATTCTTTAACTATAACATACATTTTATTATTTCAAACTAATAAATTATTTCACCTATAAGCGTGATAGGCCTTTATCCTTTCCCATATAAGTCTTGGATCCGAGAAGTAACTCATTTTGTCAGCACGCTTCACATTTAAGTGAGGCATTGTGGTGGAATAAGGTACTCGTCAAAATAAGGATGAAATTGAAGAAAACACCATTTTTCCACTGGTTCCGAAATTATTTTCGAATTTTTGGTTTTTGGCACAACACCTTTTAAATCTATGGTCATTTTAAAAATACATTTTTTTGTACTGATTTTACTGAAAAACGTCGATTAAAGGACCAAACAATATAAATTTTCATTTCCCAAGGACTCTCATGCAATGGAAGTTGCCAAACCTTGTCGGCTATTTTCTCGATAATGTTACCTCTGAAACAAGGTGACCCTTTCTTCTTCAATCCCAAATATTCCGACTTTTGTTCATCTTAAATGGATATTTTTTTCACCAGAAGGAAGGCAAATGAGCAGGCTTTAAGTGATACCATTAACCCAATATGTCCAAAAATTGAACAACGCCTGATTCCCCCCATGTCGTGACACTTTGGGACTCTTAGTGTCAAGGTTAGCTTCTTCACCCTACAGGTAGGCGTTCCGTTATCTCAATTGTTTAACACTCTTTTTAAAGGGTGACTTGGAAGAAATGATAACTTACTACAGGTATTTAACACTCTTTGTTCCGTTAGCTCAGTTGTTTAACACTATTTGTGGAATGTGACTTGGAACAGAAATAATAACTTAAACACTTTTTGTAGAGTGTGACTTGGAACAGAAATGATAACTTACTACATATATTTATCAACCTTCGTATAATATGACTTGGAACAGAAATGATAACTTACTACATATATTTATCAACCTTCGTATAATATGACTTGGAACAGAAATGATAACTTACTACATATATTTATCAACCTTCGTATTATATGACTTGGGACACAAATAATAATTGAATATATGCATTTAACAATCTTTGTACTATAAAATCTGACTTGGAGCAGGCATGATAACTAAATAACAATACTCACTTCCAGAATGGGTATCCTTATCCGAGGGACCTTGGCCAAATCGAAAGTTGTTTCCTGTTCTCCAATTCACGTCGCTGAAAGCCGGACGAAAAGCCACGCTCACTTCCCTTGGTAAATGTGTCGTGTCGCCATCAATGCCATAAAACTATAAGAGCGAGAAAGACAAAATCCAAAGGGGCATTTAAGTCGATAAGTATTTGCAATATATATTTTTTTAAATGTAGGTGTGTTTTTTTACACCCCATTTCCACAATTTAGATCCTTTAGGAGGCGGGTGTTCGACCCTGCTGGTAAGGGAAAACCCAGATTGAGAGGGACACAGCATCCCTGCAGAAAGAAAAAAAAATATCCCTTCTCGGAAACCAAACTGGGGTCTCCTAAATGCGACAGCGAAGCTTCTAACCACTGCACCACAGAAGCCAGTTTTTAGTAGCAAGAGTTTTATGGAACTTACAGTACAAAGGCTGTTGAGCGGGGATAAGATAAGATAAGACAAGACAAGACAAAATTTTATTGATCTCCAATAAGAGAAATTAAAATTTGCTGCCGTATGGTAAAAAGATACAAGCTCATGCACTAGTCAACATGTACGCACTCTCTCTCTCTCTCTCTCTCTCTCTCTCTCTCTCTCTCTCTCTCTCTCTCGCTCTATCTCTCTCTCGCTCTATCTCTCTCTCGCTCTATCTCTTATGGTCGCTTTTAAGGACAAGCGAGCTAACCCAGATTTAGGGGTTTCCAGAACACTTGGCCTACACCCAAAGTGGCCATTGCCCTACCTAAAGGAGAAGTTTGGTTTCACTGATGTGTATATTTGTTTGGTTAAAGAGAAAACTCTCCTTTTTAAAAAAGAAACTGAACAAGGGGCAAACAGCTTACCTTCGATTTTCTCAAAACAGCATTTTTCGGGACAGCCCCCTTGTGCTTAAAAGCGGCCATATATCTCTCTCATACAAAGAATTACACATGCACGCAAGCACACAAACACACACACACACACACACACACACACACTCGCCCTCTCTCTCTTTCTCTCTCCCCCTATGTATCTCTCTACACATACACGCGTGCACGCACGCACTCACACACACACAC
>NW_004797991.1:164163-166555 GCF_000002075.1 Aplysia californica | reverse complement strand
AACCCATGTTCATATAGGAAAATTTCGAATTGTATGCCTCAAACAGTTCTTTAGGTGTGTTGTATCCAGTGTAACTGACATCTGAAAGAAAATCATCATCATCGTCATCATTATTATCATCATCAGCTTGATCATGATCATCATTGCAGATAGCAGGGAATAAAAAAAGGGTATGAGACTTAGTAGACTTTTCATTTAATAAGTTCATGATCATCATGATCATCTTCATGATCATCATCATCACCATTATCATCATCATTGTTTAAAAAGCAGAATCGGTAGGGGGATTCTTTATTCATTGAGAGTCGAAAAATACAATAATTTTTTTTTTTTAAAATGTTTTGTTGATGAAAAACGGCTCATCGTTTCGCCACGTTAGCTTCTACAGATGCATCATCATCATCATCATCATCATCATCATCATCATCATCATCATCATCATCATCATCATCATCATCATCACCACCACTGTCGAACCATCATCTCCATCATGATCAACATCTTTGAAAACTGTACCCACCCACCCCCCAAAAAAAAAAACCCAACAAAAAAAACCGACAGAAAGCAAAGCAAAGCAAAGAAAGAACTAAAAAAAGAAAGAAAGAAAGAAAGAGAAAAAAAATGAATGAATGAATGAATGAATGAATGAATGAATGAATGAATGAATGAATGAATGAATGAATGAATGGATGGATGAACAAATGAATGAAAAAGAGAAAGACAAATTACTAATATAATAAAGACTTCCGAAGAAATGACATCCAAATTAAGTTAAAAAGTCAAGTATAGTCCACATTTCAAATTGCTGGTCCCACAGCTCAATATCCAGTTTCAAGTTGTTTCTATTACATGACTGCCTATCGAGGTCAAGAGGTTGGAGAAAAAATCACATTGCAAGTAATGAGGAAAACTTGTCCCACAAGGGTACTTGTTTAAACCGGAACCTCCCGAAAACAACCGAAACCACCCAAAACCTCCCGAAACCTCCTCAAATTTTCTATGATATGATGTTATTTTGCTATGCTATCTATCTCTCTGTGGAAAAATATTGATCTGTAATACAATGTTATCGTATTTGGATACTTCTTTTGTTTTAGTAAGTGTTTTACTGCACTTGCAACACAATAAGGTCAAATAAGTGCCGAAGATAAGAGGTGTTACAAGAGAGCAACAAACACAAAAGGAAAGAGGGGAGATAAGGACGAGAGATGTTTGATAGGAAAGAAGGAGCAAACCACACCAGAGTACCCGCCAACCACCCACTTGAATACTTCTTGATTCTGAATAAATTATTTAAACTAAAAAAAACCCAATACAATAGCATTATAAGAGACATTATTTCGCTTGGTTTAACTTATTTGTTTTTATTTCAAACACTTTTTAGTTTGCATGTACATAGAAACAGTACAAATCTAAAAATTGTCTAGTGGAATTTTTTGTATAATAATATGCTTTAGTTTTCATTCTACGGCACTTAAAGAATCGGCTTATTGCATAACTGAAAAAAAGGGAAAAATCACTTTCTGGCGCCATATATCAATAGTTACATGTTCAATCAAAAATTCCTCAGGACAGTTACTAGAACTAGGTGTCGTTAACCTTCTGTTAAAGTTACGTTAAAATCTAATAAGATACCGCAAGAAAATTGGGTAAAGTATGTGAAAATAGCATTTTAAGAAAACGGCCGAAAAAGGTCAGAAAAGGCCAAAATAGTTCTCTTTCCTCTTAGAAACCGTAAAAACATATTTTAAACTCGAACATGGCAGCTTCTTGATAATATTAATACAGTAAAAATAGAATGAATGTTTCCTACTAAAACTGAAACATATATACTGTGTAAAACATGCCTTTTGAGAAAAAAAGTGGCAATTATTTTCTTTTTAAAGTTCTCTACCCTCCCTTCAAACAGCACTTTAAGGTATAGGAACGCTTACATACGTTTCTGGACATTTGTCCAGGAAATATCTAGGAAATATATTATATAATAAGTGATCCCAAGTTTTAATAATTTCACCCAAAAACATTTTAGGGGTCACTTCATGGTCACTTCTCCTTAGAATACTTCACAACATGCACAAGATAACAGAAAGTAAACACCGCTTCATTACATTATGTGAAAAATCTGTACTTGAATACTACTATAACAGTAATTAAAATTCTAAGAAGTACAGGCTATTAATTGCAACCTGATCAGTCGCTCATCAGTTAAAACAAAATAAAGAATGGAGTTGAACAAAAATTTCACAAACCATCATTTTCTCTTATAAAAAGAACCAAGAACCAGCCAACAAAATATTTATTCCACAGAGCGATAGATAGCATAACAAATAACATCATATCATAGAAATTTTGAGGGGGTTTCGGTTCATTTCGGGAGGTTTTGGGTGGTTTC
>NW_004797991.1:158120-162110 GCF_000002075.1 Aplysia californica | reverse complement strand
CTGCCTGCTCCTCTCTTAGTTTTACATCTACGGCTTCCTTCAGTCTTTCCAGTATGGTACGACTTAAAATCTTCCCAGGAATGGACAGGAGCAAGATTCCTCTGTAGTTTTTACACTCATGCAGGTCTCCTTTCTTGGGTAGTTTCACGAGCAATCCCCTCTCTCCAATCCTGTGGAAATTCTTCGCTGTCCCATATCTTGCCAATAATTCAATGAAGAATCCCTGCCGCACTGTCGATATCCGCCTTGAGAACATCTGGGGGAATTCCATCTGAGCCGGCTGCATTACCTGCTTTCTGGTGTCTTATCGCCTCCTTGATCTCCTCTAAACTGGGTTTTTCTTCACTCACCCCCAGATCAATCTCTGCTGGTGGAATGTCAAACTGTTTTTCAGGCCTTGGTCTGTTCAGTAGCTCTTTGAAATGCTCTTTCCAGCGTTCATTCTGTTCGTCTGGATATGTGAGACGCTTTCCCTCTTTATCCTTCACTGGCACATCTGCGTTCTTGTATCTGCCTGCAAGTTTCTTGGTGGTTTCATACAGTCCTCTCATGCTTCCTGCCCCTGCTGCTTCCTCTGCCTCGCGCGCTAGGTCATCTACATAGTGAGTTTTGTCTTTGCTTACGCTGACTTTTACCTCCTTCATTGCTTTGGTGTATTCTTCTTGGGCCTTTGCTTTGGCTGCTCTTGTCTTGCTCCTGTTTAGCTGATCCTTTTTCTTTTTCCTGTCTTCTATCTTTCTCAGAGAGGTGGTCGATATCCAAGGCCTGTGCTCACGTTTCCGTTTTCCCAGTACCTCTTAACACACAGTGGTCCAGCCTTCTTTTATTGCCTCCCATGTTTCTTCCCCAGCTGCTATCCTCGCCTAATGTTTTCAACACTTGGACCTGTTCTTAACTGCAACATTAAACTCCTCTCTTGACGGTGGCTCTCTCAGAAATTCCACGTTGTACCGGTATCTCTGATTATTGGCAATTCCCTGTCTTCGTTTTAGTTTTAGTCGGATTGTTGAAATGAGCAGATGATGGTCCGAAGCTACGTCTGCACCCCTGTAAACTCTAACATCCCTCAATGATCTCCTGAATTTTTTGTTGACACATATGTGGTCAATCTGGTTTTCAGTTTGTTGGTCTGGCGACACCTATGTTTATTTATGTATTTGTTTATGTGGGAAAACAGCCCCTCCTATCATGAGCCCATTCGTCGCATATATTTCTGCAAAGAGTTCTCCATTCTAGTCCGTGTTTCCCCATAATTTCCTCAAAGCCTACATTGTCACTGCCTACCTTAGCGTTGAAGTCTCCCATTAAAATCAAAATGTCCTTCCTTCTAACCTGATCAATAGTATTTTGTAGCATTTTGTAGAAAGTCTCTTTCACATCCTGGTCCTTATCATTGGTGGGGGCATATCCCTGGATAACATGAAGGTTGACATCTTTCTTCTGTGAACGGAATTCAGCTGATATTAGTCGCGGGCCCTCTGCTTTCCATCCTATCAAAGCCCACTTGGCGTGTGTTGATAACAGAATACCTACTCCTTCTGTATGCGGCGAGTTTTCCTCCAGATGTCCAGAGTAGAGAACTGTTTCCCCTGAAGCAAGTTGGCACTCTCCCACATTCGTCCATCTCGTCTCACAGAGACCCAATATGTCCAGTTGGTAGCCCTCCATCTCTCTTGTAACCTGCAGTGCCTTCCCTGCCTCGTACATTGTACGAACATACCAGGTGCCAAGTCTGGTGGTTCTTCTGGTCGACAGGAGGTTCCTCGGCTTGGTGGTTTCCTTCCGGCTTTCACCACCCTGCGTCATTCTACACTCCATATTTTCTCCTCTCCTCGGTGATGAAGGTCTTCCATCTTCCAGAACTGACAGTCGTGTTGTTTTTGCTGTTGATGTTTTTGTAGCTGCTTTTTGTTTTACGGAAAAGGGCTGCTAACCCTTTGCCCAACCGACCTTAGTCGCCTTCTACGACATGCGCGGTACGGATACAGTGGTCCTATTCTTTGCCCCCCTGTCTCTTGGACAGGGCCCCGAGAACCACACGGGCACCCCTCCCCTTAACCTATCCAAAATTGATAACTTTCCATCTCTGACCGAGTTCCCCCTCCTTTGTTGTTACCCACCGTTACGTTTTGACCACACGGAATAGGATTCAGTCTGTCTCGCAAATTCGGGAGTAGAGACAATTGCTGCAATGGTCAGGGAAGAGTTCACAGTACGATGTGATCCCTCCTGGAGCGAAGTTAAGTGGAGAGCTTAGATGCAAGTGCGAAGTATGGGGAAAACAAACGCGTCGGTCAGTTCCCACCTTGGTGTGATCCCGTCAAGGGCAAACATTTATAAACAGTGTACCGTTTCGTTGAGTTTTACAGCGCTTATGCGATCACATTCACGAGATTGGATGATCTTTGACGCCACGGGTAGTTCAATGATCTCAACTTTTCACTCTAGGTCGATCAGCTGTGCCTGCCCGGGTGTTTGTTCGGTAAATTATGATCTGAAATACGGGATCTTATCAGGATATACAAATTTTCAGAGTGAATCAGAGCATGATCTTACAGGTGACTTTTTTAAAAGTAAAAATTCTATTTTCTTAAAACAACGGGATCTTACGCGAACCGAGATCGTACACGATTGGATCTTAGGCGGAGACTATATATATATAATATACTGACGGTCATTAAAAACGCACCATTTTGGATTGAGCACATTTTGGACTAAAATCTATCCAGTGACATCAACTGAAGTTGGCAAAAGTTCACGGGCAACAGAGCTTACTGATTACACAAAATTTGAAGTTCCCTCTTCAAAACTGCCAATGCGCACGTGCAACATGCAAAAATCCGATGTGTCGACCTCAAACCTAAACTTTGTTCAGCGAGACATATTTTTTGCAGGTTAGGGAGAGATTATATCCGCCCATAACAAAAACTGACATTCTTTACTCTGTGCGAAGGATATTTTCTGCGTAAATAATGCCTCGACTTTCCATGCAAGAACGTGAAAAGGCAATTGGAATGCCCCAAGCCGGAATGGCAGCACGGCAAGTTGCCAGGCGCCTGAACTGTAGCCACTCGACTGTTATCCAGATGTCTCAACGAAATGCAGCTACTGGATCTACAGCAGATCGGCGACGGAGTGGCCAACCACGAGTTACATCACCAGCGCAAGACCGTTACATTTGCCAACGTCACCTTCGTGACCGTTTCCTGCCAGCACCGGAAACAGGTCGTCAAGTGGTTGGTCGGCGTGGACCAGTATCTGAATGGACCGTGCGACGCCGTTTGCGGGAAGCAGGACTTGCAGCCAGACGCCCATGCGTTGGTCCTGTCCTGACATAGAGGCACCGTCAACAACGTTTGAAATAGGCCAGGCAGCATTTACAGTTAACGAGAGTCGGTTAGCCCTCTCGCATGCTGACGGGAGAAGAAGGGTCTGGAGACACCCCGGCGAGCGCTATGCCAACTGTTGCATGCTGGACGTCGATAGGTGGGGAGGAGGCAGCGTCATGGTATGGGGAGCGTTCAGCCACGATTATCACACACCACTGTACTTCTCCGACCAGCCTGTGAATGCCACCACGTACCAGCAGGTTTTAAAGAACCACGTCGTGCCGTTATTTGGTCAACACCCAGAGCTGCAGTTTTTCCAACACGACAACGCCCTCCCCCACACCGCTCGAGCCATCACTGCTTTTCTGCAGGCAAACAACATTGATGTCCTGCCTTGGCCATCACTATTTCCTGACAAGGCACCAATAGAACATGTGTGAGACAAGCTTGGCCGCCGTTTGTCCCGTGGAAGAGCTCTACACAATCTCCAAGAGCTCAGGCGTTCTTTGACAAATTAAAGGGTACAGATTCCACAGGTGTTCTTTCAGATTCTTGTCAATTCCACTAGAAGACGCTATCAATCCTGTATTCAGGCCAAGAGAGGACATACACGATACTAAAGCAGGTGTTAAAAACTCAATTTACCGCTCTGATTTTTGAA
>NW_004797991.1:153452-155520 GCF_000002075.1 Aplysia californica | reverse complement strand
GGGGGGCAAGAGAGCCAGGGTAAACAATGAGTCTAGATTAAAAGATAGACTGGCCTGGGTATAGCAGAATTCAATATGCAACGGCATCTTGCGAACGTGAATATGGTGGGTCTTTATACGTCAACATCTGAGTCAGAGATGACACCTCCAGGTATTCCAGATATTGGTTTTCGCCTGGTTGATTAAGTGCATTCTGCGTGTTGGATATTGGCTAATTAATGGAAAACGTGAAACAAAGCAATAGGTTCAGTAAAACCTAAAGTAAACAACGTGCTGGAGTTTGTTAGGCAAGTTATTGTTTCGGTACCGCCATCGTATGACGTCAGGAAATTCTTTGACAAAACCTTCAACAAGAAGCCTGAATTTTGTGAAATACTATTATGACAAGAGGTAATTAAACATTGCAAACGAAAGAATCAACCTACTAGCAGTTTGGTTTTAAAAAAGTGCCGTTTTTTTATTGGGGGGCTTGCATTTCGTTTTAACTTTTGGTTTCTTGTTGGTGAAAATGCAAAGAAAAATACGGGTAAAGTGAAATGAGCCCCTGGCTGCATTTTCTACATATGTCGGGAGACATGTATACTTATTTGTTTCATGCGTCAGGTGTTTTCCATGGTGGCTCACAAGAGCCGACCGCACAAAACAACAACGACAGAGTCACTTGGAAGCTCATTTCGCATGAGCTCAATCAATGTTTAATGATCTATGAACAATTACTTTTTTGCCGAGACTACGAATAGAGAAATACCTCTAACTCTACGGGTCCACTGAGATGGACACGGCCCAATCTTTTGCCGGCAGGAAGAAAATCGGTCGGGTCGTTTCCGTCTTGTGTGTCCACCAGTTTGTACAAGACACGTCGAGTCTGTTGGCCTGCTGGCCGTCTTATTCCACACACTGTGTCCCAAGGCTGTGTCCTCGGTACAGGGCTATAAATAGTCGAGGTCAATGAACCCAAGGCGGTGATAAGAAATGAATGGGTTTTTTAAGGAAAATAGGTAAAATTGTATATATGCATTTATACCGGGTGGTTTGCGTGTAGACCTTGCTAATTTGGAGGCGCTGATTACGAATATAACATTAGAATTTTAATCCAAACTCAAAATTAGGATTTTTTTTAGCTCCGGCTGGGCCTATATGGCTCATGAGTCTCGACTGGGCCCGGCTAAAATTGAGCAAGCGGCTTTCCAACCGACTCTTTTTTTGTTGGGGCGTGTCGTGTCGTGTCTGTTGACACAGCCAAACGGACCTTTCACTGATTTCCGAGGAAATAAACGGTGCTCCATTTCAACTACCGACTTTCCGAGAGACGGACGGAATCGTGTCGGTTGGTGTCCGTCGCAGTGGACACGGGACCTTAAATTCCACACACTTTGTCTCAAAGCTGTGTCCTCCGTACAGGGCTATAAATAGTCGAGGTCAATGAACCCAAGGCGGGAATATGGGTTTTTAAAGGAAAATTGGTAAAATTGTTAACATGCATTTAAACCAGGTGGACTTTGTTAAATTTGAGGCGCTGATTATGAATTTGACATTAGAATTTTAATCCGAACTCAAAATTAGAATTTTTGTTCAGCTCCGGCGGGACCTATGACTCATGAGTCAAGACCCGGCCTGGCTAAAATGGAGCTAGCGGCTTTCCAACCGACACGTCTTTTGTCGGGGCGTGTAGGGGCGTGTCTGTTGACACAGCCAAACGGACTTTTCACTGATTTCTTTGGAAGTAATAGGGGCTCCATTTCAACTAGCGACTTTCCGAGAGACGGACGGAATCGGGTCGATTGGTGTCCGTCTCAGTGGACACGGGCCATTAGTCGTGCTTCTCTTATATCCACTGTCCATAGCTCTGCTCACCGACAAAAAATTGACCACCAAATGAAAAAAATAAAAAACAAGGAATATCCAATCGGTACCTGAGCTAATAAACAGAAACTGAGGTCTGGACAACGGCTAAAAAGCAAAAATAAAAACAAAACAACAAAAGGCATATCCACAGTGTTTTAACTGATTAGCTTTGGAACCGTAATTTTGGGTATGGTTTTCATGGTGGAATGGGGGGGGGGGGGGG
>NW_004797991.1:151457-153352 GCF_000002075.1 Aplysia californica | reverse complement strand
GGGGGGGGGGGGGACTTACTTTATTTTTAATTGTTTTTGGGATGGCAGGTGGGGATGGGGGGTGGTAGGCCAATTGCGTCCAATTATGATGCAAGTTGGGGGGTGAATAGTTTTACGCTGTGCCTGCTGCGTTTGTGTGTCCAAGTGTTGGTTTCAATACCTCTATCAGCACCATAACGTTATGGTGGGACCTCCAATTTAACGTTCGTCACAAATAGTACCGAGCCAGATGGATTGAAAGCCTTAGAGACACCACAAAAATGACCCGAGTTCAAGAACGCCCAGACTAGGATTCGAACCAGGGCCATCCGTTCCGTAGTCCAGCACGATACCAGCAAATGGACCGTCCCTCCTGAATTTGTGGGGGGCAAGGACTTGCATCCCAATGTCCAAGACTGTGCGCTCTGATGTATTTCTGGTTCACCATGGAGACATATTTCTGGTTTACCATGGAGTGATATTTCTGGTTCACCACGGAGTGCATCATTTGACTATGAATTGTTTGGAACCAAATATAGGGCAGTGAAGGGTAGGTGGCACACGCAGTCCACTATATCGAGACTGGTCGTTTTGCCCTTCATTTGTGTCCCCAGTGTGTGCACGTGAGCAGCAAAGTTTTTTTTTTCTTTTAGAGAACTATAAAATAGCGATGACGACCATGGCAGTGCCTGGTCTACGATATTATAATTCAGGTCTATAGTGAGGAGCTTGCAGACCTGCCCAGTGTTGTTGCAGGTTGTGCTAGTGTGTGGGTGCGAGCGTTGACGTTGGTGCTCCTTATTCTATCTGCTCCATTGCCTTTTCAGCTCGACTGCAAATTAATTTTGTATGCCTTGAGGGACAATTTTAAACAAACATCGCATCGCATTTACGCTGTGCACACCAAGCATCTGCTTTCTCGTGCACCATTCTGCTGTTTTTAGTTTTTGAGGATATTTTTTTTGTTTTGTTGCTTTTTGTTTTTCAAAACTTCTTTTCACAATAGTTTGGCATGCTTATTTACGCCACAAGACACAATGACTTCTTTCGGGCAAGGTTTTGATGTGTAATTTTCCAACTTCTTTCCTTCCTGTCTCATGAATTATGGATTAACGAACTAAAGCAGCAATATAGCCGGAGGAGGGGGGGGGAGCGTTGTCATTGCTTTGTGTTGGTTTACTTTTTTTATTATCCCATCTCTTTCTAAATGAGAATTGTTCTTTAGTCAGACTGAGTTTGTTGCAGGCAGTTCCTCCCTCGCAAAGCTTATCGACTTGAGAAGCATTCATTTAATCTTAAAAAGATCCAACGCTACGGTGCTAATTAACGTAACTGTAATTTTCATTTAAAATAAGAAAATTTTCCTCGCAATATGTGGTTCAAAGATTTCTTCAGCTGGTGTCTTTTCCTCGTGCCTCTGTTTTGGGGGTCTCGGGGTTGTTGGGGCTCAATGGGATCTGGAGGGACTGGGGGTTCCGGAGGTTCTGTAGATGAGAGCGTGACACTCGTCCGTGGCAAGCTAACGGACTGCTTACAGAGTCTAGCGGACATCTCGGACAGACGAGTCCTCAACAGCTCTATAGGTAAGGTAATTTCCGTCTTTTGTTCATCTTCTTATCATTATTCTTGTTCTTCTTGTTCTTCTTGACGTTTTTGTTCTTCTTGTTTTTGTTTTCCTTGTTCTTCTTATTCTTTTTCTTCTTATTCTTTTGTTCTTTTGTTCTCGTTCATGTAGCTGTTGTTGTTGTTGCTGTTGTTGCTGCTGTTGTTGTTGTTGCTGTTGTTGTTGTTATTGTTGTTGTTGTTGTTGTTGTTGTTGTTGTTCTTCTTCTTCTTCTTCTTCTTCTTCTTCTTCTTCTTCTTCTTCTTCTTCTTCTTCTTCTTCTTCTTCTTCTTCTTCTTCTTCTTCTTTTCCC
>NW_004797991.1:149252-150492 GCF_000002075.1 Aplysia californica | reverse complement strand
GGGGGGGGGGGGTAAAAGCAAGAAGATATTGGGAAGACTCAAGGCTCAAGTTCTTGACTTGCAGCTAGGCCTGAGCACTTCGATAATAATAGTATGTTGAGCTATTCATTGTCTGATATGATAACTTCTACTGAGACTTTAAGTTTTCCTAAATATACAGGGGGTGCAAAAGTTGATAATACGGTAAGTATCACATCATTGTTTTAATCTATTCATTAAAACTATTAGCACATTAAATTATTTGGCCATTTTTTTTAAAAAAAAATTATTTTTTTTTGGTCTCATTAATCATCATATCTTTAGTATATCTCATTGTGTGAGAACTACACACAATATCGCTTTGTGTTAAAAATGTACATTATATCTCCTTATTTAGGAACAGTGCACTTTGTGTGGGAACTATACACAACATCTTTTTGTGTGAGAACTATACATTGTATCTCCTTATGTGAGAACTATACACCACATCTCTTTGCATGGGAATTATACGTTATATCTCTTTCTGTGAGAACTATACACTATATGATATCTTTTTGTGAGAAATTTACTCTTTATCTCGAGGATACTTTAACTTGAGAGATATGTGGTACTTTATAAGGGCCTGTCTTGTGTAGGCCTGTAGCTACCCAGACGACACAGAAATGCTTAGATCGCCTTTAATAAAAAGAATTGTATGTGAGACATACTTGGGGATTATTGTTTTTCGAAGTTTTTCTTCTTTTTTTTAAATGTTCCTGTTTTGAGATACGACAGACTATTTCCCTAGTTATAAACTACAGTCAAATCTGCTCTAACGACCACCTGTATATGACAACAACCTGTACAAACAGCCACTTTTCATTTTCATTCTTGGTTTTTTTACATTTAATTTTAATAACACTATAATTTAAGACGTCTATATGTCTAAGACGACCACTTTTTTTCCTCGACAATGGGTGGCCATCTTGGACAAGTTCATCTGTATTTTTTATTGTGAAATGTTTCTAGCTCTGCTTGTACGTATTTGTTGTTGGTGATTTCTGTGCCAGTGAGCGGGAAAGGACTCTGTATGAGACTGTGTGACCTCCACCGGGACTGCGACTCGGCCGTCATGACCTGGCCAGTGGCGGGGTCATCGTCTCTCACCTGTCTGCTTCTGACTCTGGACACATGGCTGACCACTCAGACTCCAGACCTGACCGGTGCCCAATGTCAGTTTCTCCTCTTGGTAAAAATTTTACAGCGCTCACAACTGCATAAG
>NW_004797991.1:144463-148198 GCF_000002075.1 Aplysia californica | reverse complement strand
ACACACACACACACAAACAAACAAACACACACACACACACAGAGAGTCCTGTCTGAGTAAAAAAAAAGCATACTTGTAGTCGAAATATATACAAAATTTACTTCCAATCGTGTCCCATCGTGATTTCATCAAAAGCAATTGAACTATCAGCCATTTGACTATAGGCGTTCTGGCTCACCTAACAATTTTATTATTTACCTACGTCTCAGGTGTAACAGAAATGATCTTCTCTTGATAAGCTCTTCTCTTTTTCTGCAAAATGGCATGAGTTCGAGTCCCACATAGGGACGATATTTCGTATAGTGTCTCTGCTTTTTTTTTAAGTAACGTATTGGGTACGGTCTATCCTTGGGGTCATTCTATGTCTTTTAAATTTTAATGGCGTCGATGGTAGTATTGTAAAACATTACTTTCGTTTGTATCACGACACGGTGGATTCACGCGCCTGTAATTGTTTTTGTTTTTTTGTGTTGTTTTTTTTTGGGGGGGGGAGGGGGCATATGGAGTTATTAATATCATCTTAAAGCTTGTTTATATGTCTTTCTTTTTGGTGAACGTCCATGTATCTTTCATAGAAGCTGAGATGTGAGCCACTGAAAGAGGTGAGGGTTGCTTGGTGTCACTGGTAAAATTATCGAGAAATGGCCGCCCAAGGCTGGTGATTCCCAGAGCTTAAGGGTCCTTGGACACTGACAATTTACTTTTTTCTGCATTTGATCAACGTTTTTCAGTTAAAAGTAATGCTCTTTTATATGGATATTAAATGTATTAAGCCCAATATTTTTTAATCTAAAAAAATTGCGCTACGGATGGAAATATGTCGGTTTCTTCAAGTTCATTATCATGTCGAGCGCCAGATCTCACCGGGGCACACACGTTTTTCTACATACTCCCAAAGAGTTTATTTATAACTAACTGGGTACCTCGTTAGATGAACGGACTCAAAAGAATCTGTCATCAAGTCATTGTGGGACAGTGCGCACTGCTTGTGAACGGAAGCCTCACTTGTTTACAATGGCGTCTTAGAAGACGGACTTTCCCAAGATTAGAACCAAACGAAACTAATGAAAAACTGAAATTTAAACTACAGTGACTTCAGACTCCTTAATATAACTGTGCATCCTTTAAGTGATTCTGAATCAATGTTAATTTTTTTCAAATTCGAAACTTAAGTGGTTTGGAGGTTTTAGGCGACCAAAGTGACGAACTTTCATAAATATAATATACTAGCTGGGCCCCCTTTCGATGAAAGGAATGATCGGTGTATTTACATCAACTGAAAGCCATTGGCCCACTATATTTACACTCTACTAGAATGGAGCAATAAATCTTGAGAGATGCAAAAACTTAGAAGGTTTAGATCTATACTCTCAAAACAAAATGCTACTCGCGAAATATCACTCCCGGCACTTCTGTTGTGACGGGCAGCTACGCAGATTTGTTTCGTTTCTCAATTGAATAATTTGGCAAAGGCCAAAGAAGAACGGGAACTTTTTGTCAAACATATTTTTCTAAATTCAGGAAATGAATAAATAAAAAATCAGGCTCCGTCATGGGGACCTATTTATCTTTTTGCTGGTACTTGCCAACTTTTAACTCTGTGGCTGTCGTAGTTTTATGAGAAAACTGACACATGTGTTTCCAAGCTGCCAAATATATAAAAGGTGTGTATAGATTGATTCTCTATTTTGCTTTCGTGGTTGTACACTCCAGAATTTCAAAGCCGTGGTATCAGGGCGCACGGCTAGTGAACAGAAACCACACTTGTTTACAATGACGTCTTAGAAGACGGACTTTCCAAAAATTAGATCTAAACGAAACTAGTGAAAAACTTGAAAATTAAACTACAGTGACTTCAGACTTCTCAGTATAACTGTGCACCCTTTAAATGATTCTGAACCTCGTTATTTTTCTCAAATTCGAAATTTAAGTGGTTCCGAAGTTTTAGGCCGCCAAAGTGACAAACTGTCACAAATTTATAATATGTATAGATATAGATACTAGAGCTAGCGGCAGTGTCGTCACCTGTGCCCCCATTTTTCAGTGCAAGCTTGCCGATTTCCTCCTTAAACCGTCGTACGTCTTCACATGAGTCTCGAAAAATACTCCTCCGTCTGTTGGGCTGCGCATGTCTTGCCCCTCAGTGTCCCAATGTGGGCACACGCAGCCCCTGTTCGTTTACGTGAGTGACGTCACTGCTATGAACTCTTGTACTAAGTATGACCTCTTTCCATACTCCACAGACCCCGTGTGGGAATGGGGGGAGGCTGGTGGCCGGGGTGTGTCACTGCATGCAGGGATACACTGGACCGTTCTGCTCCCTGACCAACCCGAGTGAGTTATGGGGGCCACGTGACAGAGAGAAAACGGAAGTATGCAAGGGGCGGAGAGGGGGGTGGGGCGCTTTCTGTTCTAAAATGAAGAACAAGGGAGTTGAAATAATAATCAATGGTCTATACTTATTGTGGGGTCGGTGAAAGAGAGATTTTCATATTTTATGGACGAGAATGAAAGAAAAGGAGTGCAGTCGAAAATAAAGAAAGGAAATTGTGAATGAGCAAATAGAAGAAAAAGGGGGCTGTTTTGAAGACGAAAGGAGGAAAAAAAAGTAAGACAAAGAAAGAGAGGAGGCGGGTCCCACGGCATTTCGAGATATTTCTGACGGTTCAATTCACCGATCAATCCAGATGAATAATTGGGAAGGGGGGGGGGGGGGGGTCATGTGATATAGAGAGGTCGGGATGGTGGTGGCAGGAATACGAGGTAGAGAACCAAGAAAATAAAATTGGAAATGCATTTGGGGCGTGGAAATAAATGGTGGAAAGGGGGATAAGAGAGCGGAGAACATTTTTAAAGAGTGAATTGTGGGTGGTTGGCAGGTGCTCTGCTTTGGTTTGCTTCTTCTTTTTTATCAAACATCTGTCGTCCTTGTCTCTCTTCCTTTTATGTGTTTGTTACTCTCTTGTATCACCTCTAATAGTCTGCACTTATATGACCTTCTTGCGTTGCAAGTGCCGTAATACACTTACTAAAACAGAACAAAGAGGGAATTTTGGTGACAATGGTAGACCTTTTTTTAAAGACTGCGCTAAGGGGGAAAAAGGAAGGGTGAAAGAAAACGTAAAAGACAGACGATTGTAGCATAAGAACCAGAGAGAGAGAGAAAGAGACGAGGGTCGGGAGAGAGACATAGGGAAGGAGGGAAGGAGAGAGAGAATTGTAGTGGGAAGGAGGGAGAATGAGAGAGAGATGATATGGTCAAGGCTTATAATTTTCTTGCTTTTCATGATTCCTGACAGACACAACACAAAAAGTAGTAGAGTTTTTTTCCTCTGAGGTAACAAGTACCCAAACAGACTTACGTGAATTGCTTGCGACACCGACGACATTCTCTTTGTCCTAACCAATGTGTAACAGCAAGTAATCTCTTTTTTTTCGCAGATTTTTGTTCAACCAGCTTCAGCGTGGTCCATGAGTTGGATCTGGTGTCTGGGGATACCATTGTCGATGGGCTCAGTGCCTTGTTAGCACTGCATGGCTATGACATGAAGGTGAAGGTCCATCTTCATCGTTATCAGCAGCAGCAGCTGCAGCAGCATCAGCAAAAGTAGCAGAAGCAGTAGTAACAGCAACAGCAGCAGCAGCAACAGCAACAACAGCAGCTGTAGTAGCAGCAGTAGCAGCATCATTTTATTATCATCATCATCGCCAACATCAGCAGCAGCAGCAGCAGCA
>NW_004797991.1:142032-144318 GCF_000002075.1 Aplysia californica | reverse complement strand
AGCAGCAGCAGCAGCAGCAGCATCGTTAATTAAGTTGGAGGAGTATGGGAGGAGGAAGTACCAGACGAAATCGATGAAGTGGAGGACGTATAGGAAAAAAGGAAGGAGAAGGGAAGGAAGAGGACACGGAGGAAGACAAAAGGGGGGAGGGAGAGAGGGTAGATGAAGAACGGAGCACACATTGTTTTTTCAGGAGATTTGTGGACATGCAAGTAATTATAATAATGTTTCCTTTCGCACTTCTCTCAGTAGCTTTGTCCATGTATTTCTCCCATTAACTCTGTCCATGTCTTTATCTCTTCTTTGTAACTCTGTCCATAATTTCGCCCAATGGCTTCTCCCACTCTGTCCTTTCTTCCTTTCTCCCAATAATTATGTCCCTGTTTCTTCTGAATGAAGTAACTCTACATGATATTTTGTTCCTGTGGCTCTCTTAGTTTTGTTTGATAAAACTTTTTCGTTTTATATTTGTAACTGCATCAGGCCATAAGATCACGCGGAACACAACTCGGTTGTTTTCAGGTTAGTTCATAGCACTACAGTGTAGTACTCTGGGGTGGGTTGTTTTTCTCTCCCACTAACTCTGCGTCGCTGTTGCAAGCCGTCTACAAAATCCGCATTTTGAAATTTGAAAAATAAAATAATTTACCCCCACCCAAAGCCCTTCCAAAGACATACCTTTCAGCATCACCAAAGTGCAGTTTTATGACGCACTGTGGTCAAGACTTACAATTTTCTTGTTGTTTATCATGATTCCTCCTAGGAACAACCAAGCAAAAGCTAGTAGGGTTTTTGTTTTGTTTTGTTTGGTTTTGGGGGAGGGGTGGCCTCTGGTGTAAAAAGTACCCAAACAGATTTAAGCAGATAGCTTGTGACACCGACACTCTGTACGTTTTTCCTCTTTCCACAAAGGTGAGGGCTGTGTTGGAAAGTCGAGGCTACACAGTAGTCGGCACTGCACAATCCAGAACTTACTTAGGTGGCAAATTCGGAACACAGGTGAGCTGTGCATGCTGTGAGGGTGAGACTGATGAGGATAAAGTGCAGTCGAAACTGGCTTAGACGGCCATATCCATTGTCGAAGAGAACATTGGCCTATTTTAGACAGGTGGATGTCTTACACTGTGTCATTTATATTGTTGAAAAAACGTAAGGGGGGGAAGTTGTAAATGATCGTTTTTAATAGATGACTGTCTTATACAGGTGATTGTTAGAGCAGGTTCGCCTGTACATGCATATGTCTGGGGTTTGCCAATAAAGCTTCCGTAGGACGTGTTTGTAGTAAGGGCGAGGGGGATTGAACGAGTGAGGGAGGGATTGAGAGTAAGAGGGAAAGTGGGACAATTAATAGGAAGAGAGAGGGAGAGAGAGAGAGAGAGAGAGAGAGGGAGAGAGAGAGAGAGAGAGAGAGAGAGAGAGAGAGGGTTGATACATGTATAACACACACACACACACAAACACACACACACACACACACACACACACACACACACACACACACACACACGCACGCACGCACGCACGCATGAACGCACACACACACTGATGTTTTATCATTATCATTTCAGATTACAGACATGCTGACTAAGACTGACTTCCAGACATTTAGTCCGGTCCCAAGGGTAGAGGCCTACTCCATACCTCACACAGGCCCTGTGATTGCGATCACGGTAAACAAAGGAAGAAGAGAAGAATTAGTGCTGGTCTTGTTATCATAGCTGTTGTTGCTGTGGTTGTTGTAGATGTTGTTTTTGATGTTGCTGTTGTTGTTGTTGTTGTTGTTGCTGTTGTTGTGTTGTTGTTTATTGTTTTCGTTGCTGTTGTTGTTATTGTCATAGTTAATGATGATGATGTTGTTGTTGTTGTTGTTGTTGTTTTTGATGATGTTGTTGTTTTTCTTGCTGTCTTAGCTGTTGTCATAACCAGATGAAAAAAAGGCCCTCCCAGTAAATTTTTACTTCCAATTTTAGGCGCTCACATAAGAGACTGATCTCCTCATCCTAGAGACCTTAAGAGCATAATGTGTTCAAAGGGCATCTCTTTTACAGAGTGCTCGATACTACTTAAGGGTGGAATAGGATAAATCATGATCGCAATCAATAACTCATGTAATACATTATTTTTTTACATAGATTGTTCAAAGGCACTATTTAATTTAATGTTTGGGGTGTAGAAATGTTAAGGGGTTTTCTTCGGTTTCCAAATTGTTGGGCCCGGAAGGGATTCTAAAATCGTCCAAAATAAAAAACTTTTTACCTAATGTTTGTTTATGGACTTAACGTTTGT
>NW_004797991.1:127444-141856 GCF_000002075.1 Aplysia californica | reverse complement strand
CGCTGTCTTTTCACATCAGGCCACGAGCACAAGAGTACAGCCTCGAGAAATTGAACGAAAAGTTCTCAGACATCATGGCGTTCATTGTTAACGGTTCTCAGGTATTATGGATACACATGCCCCCTGAACTTTTATTCCTACCTCCTGTACTTCCATATACAAAGATAAAAGTTCTCATGGACGAATAGTCTCTCCCCTGAACAATGATTTGTTTGGATAATTATTTTCTCTTGGAAATCCAAGAATATCAAATAATCATTCTCAGTTTTTACAATTAGAACAACCATCTCTTAACTTAATAACACAACACCAAAATATTTCCAGTGAACTCATTGCAGATGAGCGTTCTAGTCATTCAACAACGTTCACAAAAGCGCTATCTTAGAGGCATTAAAGAAAAAAGATGCATAGCTTCGTAATTCATACAATCTTTTCATTCTGTCTTCTTCATTTGAGACTTTGAAAGTCAGGCAACAATTTACAATCTATGAAATATGCCGATTTGAGGAGTGTATGTGTGGTGGGTGTGTGTGTGTGTGTGTGTGTGTGTGTGTGTGTGTGTGTGTGTGTGTGTTTGTGTTTGTTTGTGTGTGTGCCCGCGCACGTGTGTATGTGTGTGTGTATGTGTGTGTTAAAAGGGGGGGGGGGGTCTGATTTGGGTATGATGGTTCGAAATATGCCACAGCACTGTATTGAACGGACATAGCATGTGTCCACTACGTCTTTAAATAATTAAATGTCCTGTTGATATCCAGTCGATGTTGGCCACTGCATATTACGTCTCTTCCGCAGACAACCAGATCTGAAACTGTGACCTTTGACCCAATCAACAAAAAGGCCGTGATGCATAGTGGGAGGAGAGAGCTTGGGACCACAAGTGCTCACGTTTTTATTGAACCGAGCTTCTACTATTTCAACGTAGCCTATTCATCTGAAAACAAATACCAAGTCTACAGATCGTACTTTGACAGGAGCCCCACATTTGGTAAGAGAGTTTTGTAAAATCATTTTCTGACCATTACGAAACAAGATGACGACAGAAATAAAATGCTTAAGAAACATTTAGTTATCTCGTAAGCTTTGCTGCAATAAGCAGGCCCGGAAGCAAGGTGGTACGTTAATATAAACGACACATAAATCCAAAAGACCCCTGCTTTGACAGAAGCTCCACGTGGCAAAAGAAGACACAAAAAGCCGGATAAACAGTGAATGAAGGCGCTCAATGAGTCTTTTCAGGATAAACCAGTGGCGTCGGGTGGGTTGTGAAGAGGGTGGGACTTGCTGTGAGGAGGTAGGTTGGTAGGTTGGTATGTAGGTTGGTATGTAGGTAGGTAGGTGGGTAGGTAGGTAGGTCGGTTGGTAGGTAGGTAGGTAGGTAGGTAGGTAGGTAGGTAGGTAGGTAGGTAGGTAGGTAGGTAGGTAGGTAGGTAGGTAGGTAGGTAGGTAGGTAGGTAGGTGGGTAGGTAGGCAGGCAGGCAGGCAGGCAGGTAGGTAGGTAGGTAGGTAGGTAGGTAGGTAGGTAGGTAGGTAGGTAGGTATGCATCAAGAACAATTGGTAGAGACCTAAGTGACTTTGAATATGTGACCAAACATTGAGATCGATCAGATTACATAGGATTCATAATGACTGAAACGACAGGGAAACACGCATATTAAAAAGGCAACGTGAAAATACTGTTGTGAATGGAAAGCAAAAGAATTTTTCTTTTAATTATGAACGGTCCATCTTAAAGGATGCAAAGTTCAATCACAAAGTCACCGGCAAATTTGCTCAACATAAAAACCGAATGACACGATGTATGAGCATGTATAAAGACTCATGGGTGAGCCAATTTTTCTGGTTTCAAACGAGGTATTGCCATGAACAAGAATGTTATACTTTTGAATCTATTTGTTTTTTCAAATACAAATTGTTTGAATACCGAGGGTAGGGGGGGTATCAAAATCTTCGCTGTCTCCTAGGATTCTTATCTCACTCAGCCCAGGCTGGTCCTGTTAGACAGGCTCCTAGGAAGCAGCATGTCTCCTTAATTACAAAAAATATTATCGATAGAGATGTAAAACATTGTTACTATTATAACCATTTTGCCGTCAGCTCTTTCTTTCCTTTTAATATTTCCTATTCTTTCAATTATAACAATCGCCAGACACGCAATCCACCCCCTGGTTGTGGACGTTTGATGTGTGTTGGTACCCGGCCCCAGAACGGCCGCAGTGTGGCGCTGACCATTCACTGAACCACCTGGTGAAAGCCTTGACCCACGGCCGCGGGGCGCGCGTTGTCTTTGACGGTATCTCGGGCAAGACCAGGGCTGTGTACGTCACCGCCAAATATGTCCTTTTCCAAGTCAGGTAAGTGGCTGCTTGTTTCTTAAACATATGTATGTATGTATGTATGTATGTATGTATGTATGTATGTATGTATGTATGTATGTATGTATGTATGTATGTATGTATGTATGTATGTATGTATGTATGTATGTATGTATGTATGTATGTATGTAGGTATGTAGGTATGTACGTAGGTATGTAGGTAGGTAGGTAGGTAGGTAGGTAGGTAGGTAGGTAGGGAGGGAGGGAGGTAGGTAGGTAGGTAGGTAGGTAGGTAGGTAGGTAGGTAGGTAGGTAGGTAGGTAGGTAGGTAGGTAGGTAGGTAGGTAGGTAGGTAGGTAGGTAGGTAGGAAGGTTGGTAGGTAGGTAGGTAGGCAGGCAGGCAGGCAGGCAGACAGGCAGGCAGGCAGGCAGGCAGGCAGGCAGGCAGGCAGGCAGGCAGGCAGGCAGGCAGGCAGGCAGGCAGGTAGATAGGTAGGTAGGTAGGTAGGTAAGTAGGTAGGTAAGTAGGTAGGTATCTATCTATCTATCTATCTATCTATCTATCTATCTATCTATCTATCTATCTATCTATCTGTCTATCTATCTATCTATCTATCTATCTACAGGGTGATCCAAAAAATACTTTACAACTTGTTTTGTAAATATCTTCCTCCACATTGAAGTTTTGCATTTCATATTTGAACATAACGTTTGGAAGCCAAAAGGAATTTGTCTAATACGGATTTTGAATGGTTTTGCTCTATATAGCGCATTAAAAAAACAACTCATTTTCAACCTTGTCGCCATTTTCATAGCCTGACGCACCAATTCGCATTAGGCCTACCACTAAAAGTTGCAACAATCGCGCCATATTGCAAGCTACAACAACAAGTTAACAGAAGTCTTCAGATATATTTTTCCCCAAATTTTGTTTGCCTGCTGAGATCATGGCTACGTTTAGAAAAGAGCAGAGAGCTTTTTGTATTGAACATTGCCTCTCCACAAACTCACCATCCACTACATTTCGTAAGTTCTATGCACGGCATGGAGAGAATGCTTAAGTGCCCTCAAGACCTTTGGCGTCATGAGTAGAGAAGTTTCGTAAGTTTGGATCTTAGCGAATCAAAACTAAAAAGTGCTTTAAAAAACGACCACTTCAGGTCGAACACGCACCGTGCACAGCCCTTTAAATGTCACCAGGTTGCAGATTTCAGAAGCCGAGTCCCGTGAGACGTCAGTCCATAGACGATCTGCAGATAGGACTTTCCTAGACATCAACAGTCTGCATTCTCATGGCATATCTTAACCTACGACTATACCATGTTCATCTTCGCTAGGCCGAGATGACATTGATCAGAGCATGGCAATGTGTTCCTGATTCCTCGATAGTCTTGTAAAGAGGGATCATTTCCTCGATGACATTTGGTTTAGTGCAAAGCCCATTTTCACCCTGCGGGGTATGTTAACTTTAAAAATGCTGTCTATTGGGCACCCCCACTCTATTGTCTCTAGAAGCCATTTCTTAGTGAAAATGTGCAGTGTATGTGGCTTTAAACACTCATGGTTTAGCAGGTCCTTGTGTTAGGGAGCCACTGAACATTTTGAACAACGAGTTAAAAATGTGTCGAGTCCAAAGGAGGGAATGTGGAGCACTGCTTCTAGGAATTTCAGAATGAAATCATTAGGTTTTTAAAACTCATTAAAAGAAATTAAATATTGTTTAAATGGCATAGGGATGGAAATTTAATGTCAAAGAGAAAATACAGAAAAAGGTCAACTAATCTTTTCACGACTTCCTTTACTAGATTTTTAAACATTGGTGAACTTTGCGTTTTTGGGTGTGTTTTTTTCAATTAGCCGTTTCCGTTTTCAAAACATGTTTCTTTTTCGTAGATTTTATATCAAACAAATTCCTTTTGAATGAATTATATATGTTCCAAATTACAGCATTCTAGAACATTTTTTTGCGCGAGATATTCAGAAAAAAAGTTGTAAAGTTGTTGTATTTTTAATCACCCTGTATCTATCGATCTATCTATCTATCTATCTATCTATCTATCTATCTATCTATCTATCTATCTATCTATCTATCTATCTATCTATCTATCTATCTATCTATCTATCTGTCCTCAGTCCCTATCTAACACCCGAGTATGGAGGTCCAATGGACAGCAGCACACAACTCGTTCACTCCCTGGTCTCAGCTGATGGCCGAGTGCTCGCCTGCAGTGACGGGGTGGTCGACACAGCGTCCGTGAACCCGACCAGGTACCAGAGTCAGGTGTCCTGGTTTGTGGACAGTCGACAGTGGGAGCTGGTCTACGAGACGTCTTTACAGGGGGCTCACCCTAAGGGCAATCTCAGGTGTTGTTGTTTTTATTTTTAGTATTTCGTTTGTGTGTTTAGTGGATTGGCTAGTTGATTGTTGAGTTCGTTGGTTTTCAGATTAATTGTTTAAAGTTTCAATCGTCGTCCTCATCAACATCATCATCATCATCATCATCATCATCATCATCATCATCATTATCATCATCATCTGAGTAGAATGACAATGGAGCCGAAAAAATAGTCTCGCTCTCGCTCAAAGATTTCTTCGTGGAGTCCACCAGGCCCATTATAGAAAACTTTAAAAAGTCATCATCATCATCATCATCATCATCATCATCATCATCATCATCATCATCATCATCATCATCATCATCATCATCATCTTCATCATCATCATTTCAGCACCACCAGCAGCAATAGCAACTGCAGCAGCAGCTAAGGTTGCAGAAGAGTAGACTAGGGAAGCAGAGTCTTGACTATTTATTGTTCAGCGAACGTAAATAGGAAAATATTTTGGTCATTAAAACGGCATCAAAGGCTTCATCAGGTGATACAAAAATTATCTATCTATCTATCTATCTATCTATCTATCTATCTATCTATCTATCTATCTATCTATCTATCTATCTATCTATCTATCATCATCCCCACCGTCATCTTTTTCCTATCTCTGTGGAGTGGCGTCGGTACACTAGTAGTTAGACCACAAGACCCATAATCATGAGACTGCAAGTCCGGAAGCTCGAGCCTCAAGTAAGTCCGACGTTGTGTCCTTGGGAAAGGCACTTATTTACACGAATATCCTATTTAGCTAGTTTCTTCGGGAGCTGGACGTTAAACTTAGAGTTCCCGCCTCCTTGATTAGCTAATGATATAGTTAGGGACGTTAAACTTATGCCATTTCACAGTTCATTTACCCGCGGTGCTACTGACTGAAGTGTCTTTATGCAATTCAGAAAGGGGAGACATTCACCTTTCATTATGAACAGTAGAACTGTAAATGGGCTGATTCATCGATGTCATGCTCATAACTATGCCAGAACTGCAACCGGGAACTGTTGCTTTTTCTTTCCTAATCCTGACTATCGTCATTTTCCTCTATTTCCCATACTTCTTTTGTATGTTTGTCACACTCTTGTGACCCGCTATTTCCGGGGTGCCTTGATAGTCGAAGCAGACTGTGTGCTGTTGAAGCTAGAGAGGTGGTGGTGAGCAGAGTAAGTCTGATTCCTTGTAAGGACTCGGCTGACCTCCACCTCTAGGCCTCATATCGAGGGTACCATTCCAAAAAGTCGTATCTAAAATTTGCTACTTTTCAGGAGACGAAAAACACTGTTTCATTTGCAAACGGTTAGAGATACCGGTTTCATATTTTGCGTGTGAGCATCAAAGTACAGTCCACGCTCATGCTTCTAATGAGCTTGTGGATGCCAATGCCACTTTTCCTGTAATGATGAGTTACAATAAACTGCAAATCGAAATTTGCAAGCAAACTGTAGTAACACCACTTGAGTTACGACTTTTTGGATTCCAAATTTCAACAGACAGGGGTATCGCAACTCCAGATACGACAATTTGATTGCCAAATCTCAGTATATTTCACTTACTTACAAGTACTTACTACTTTTAGGAATAAAAATAAATACACTTCAAAGGTGCAACAGCTTTATTTTAACATTTTACCAGAGTTGAAACATACAAACTAGGGTGATGTTTTCACCTCAATAATCAATAAGAGCTGAAAATTGAAAATTCAAGAACAAAACCCAACATGCTCAATGCCTGGTTCTGGATTCTATACAGATTAAGAAAAACATACAAGCATTAATTTATTCATGATCGGTTCCCAGCATGCAAATGCCTTTCAATGACTTCTCTCACAACATTCATTCAATTTATTTATATTTCTTGAGAACAAAAATACAGGGAAGAAATTTTAATACACATAAGAGAGATCAACTAACAAATGAGCCTCTTTTTCACGGAAAATCAAAATGCAGAGGGATGCATGCTGCTCAGCAGTGGAACAGTTACAATGATTAGATCAAATGGTATGGGTCATTTAAAACATGGAGATGATTAGTCTTGAACGTAATTAAAACGTACAAGTTGTTTTCAATGTTGTTTATGTCAAGGGCGCACAAGACCTTTCAATTCAGATCTTATACTTGGAATGACGATTCTTTAGAGTATAAACAAACACATTAGGGTGATGCTTCCACCTCAATTAGATTTCATTCAAAAATAGCTGAAAATTGAAAATTCGACCAGAAGTAAAACTCAAATTCTGAACGCCTGGTTCTGGAATCAGTATAGAATATTATAAAAAGCATGTAAGGATGAACTTATTTATGATAGGTTCTACCCCCAGTGATTCGGGGGGGGGGGGATATAAATAGACCCACTGCTTCGTCTGCAGAAGGTGTAACGCCATCAAAGACGAGGTGTCGCAAATGGATCCCAACACTCAGGGATCCGGATGCGACACTGACTTTGGTGTATCTTCCTTTTCTCCTTCCTCCTTTCTTTCTTCTCCTATCTTTTCTCCCTCTGCTGACCTCAGGTGCAGAAAAAAGAGAGGTCACCCATCCAACAGAGTGGGCGCCTTGTTGACGTGAGGTGCGACCCGTGTGGAGGGAAACCGGGTGCCTGGCGGTTGGCGTGAGATTAGTCTACCGACTGTCCCTTGCCAACACACCTCTTTGGCATAGGTTTTCCTCTTAGACGGGAGGGTGGCACGGCCCATCGGTTGGGAGTTGAAACTCCTTCAAGCCCTGGGTCAATCTTGACGTGAGGGTCTTGTGCGCTCTCGTGGAGAGTATAGCTCCGGAGTAGCCCTGGCACAGCTCTGGTCATCCGAGCAATGTGTCCCCTTGTTGGGCTCGATCATGGTGGGGAGCCCCGGAGTTGAACCCATAGAAACACTCACATGGAACCTTCTTTAAACAAAAACCCTTCCCCAACTCCCAACTGTATTAAAAAGTCTCGCTCGTGGAAGCGGGTGCGGCCGCCGAGCCGAGCAAACCTACCCCAAACGGAAAAAGGACCTTTACGGCTGCCTCTGTCCTCCTCCCTCTCAGAGACCTTCCGCTGCAGCTGTACTTGACCGTCCGCAGCACCGATGAGCAGAAAAGATCACAGACCTCAACCTTTTTAAAACAGGAAATGCACTACGACAGGATCTGGGATACATTCCTACGAATGTCCAGAAACTGTCCTCTGGTGCTCTCCTCATCAAGTGCGCATCGGATAAAGAACTGGCCGGACTTGAGACGATCACGACCTTCAGTGGTATTCCTTGTGTGTCCGAGCGACACCAGAAGTTTAACCGGTCGAAGGGCGTGGTCCTCAGCCATGAGCTGAAGAGCTGCTCAAACCAAAAATTGTGGATAACTGCGAGTGTGTGGTCCAAGACCCCGGATTACTCTTCCGCGGAGGGAGACCACACTTGAACTGAATATGATAATTCGAACTTTCGATTCGTGTTGCCCTCCAGCCACCGTTCGGGCATCGTACTAGGTCTTGGATGTGAGACCCTATGTGCCAAGCCCTCTGCGCTGCTTTCAGTGTCAGAAAATTGGCCATAGTCAGTCGCGATGCCGACGTGCAGCCGTGTGTCCTCGCTGCGGTAAGACTGGCCAACCTGAGAAGGAATGCAAGGCTTGTCCTTGCTGCCCAAATTGCCAGGGCCAGCACACAGCCTTCAGCAAGGATTGCCCTACTTGGATCCAAGAACGCGCAGTCCAAGAGTACAAAGTGCGAAATGGCTGCTCTTTTCAAGAAGCCTACAAAGCTGTCTGCCCGCCATTAATGACCCGGGTCCCTGGCCGGTCATATGCCAGCGTACTCCGGCCAATCACGAGGTCAGCCAGTGCTTCTACTGTCGACCCCCAGAACCCGCGGTCAACAAGCGACTTGCTGCTCCGAGACCCAAAAAGGTTCTTCCTACCCCTGTAGTACCCACCTTTAATGTGCCACTGATAAGCCGCTATGGGGTTCTGAGGGAGGATGAGGTGGACACTTCCTCCACCACCTCTTCTCTCCCTACCCCCCCCCCTTCTCCCCTACTCCCTCTCCTATCCCTTCTTCTTCTTTTCTTTTTCTTCTTTTTCCACCTCACACCTCATCCCTCTGATGGAGTGTGAGGTGTCCCCTCCCCCCTATTCCCAGCCCTCTCCGTCTGCTCCACCTCCCCCTTACCCCTCAGCAGACATCCCCCTACCCCACTAACCAAAGCAGGAGGACAGCTCCGACACCCCTTCCCGGACTGACCCCGGGAAGGGCGGAGTCCGTCACTCCTCCAAATCCCCCACTAGACCGCCGTCCAATCCAGGACGGCAACCTAGAAACCACTCTGCCTCCCCCGCAAGGAGGAGTCAGAGTATTACCCTGAAGCCGGGGCCTTTGTGCTAAAAAAACAAAGTCGGCGGAATCCGACCTTCCATTTCAGAATTGCAACACCTGCAGGCCACATTGTGCCAACTTGTGGCCTGTATTCAAGAAATAAAATTCGTCCCGGCTTCAACCATAGACTTAAGAGGATTTACTGCATATCATCACATTCACACGGAGAACCACCTTCCAAAACATCAAAACTAACAGAGAACAACAACACCTAAACTTCCACTCAAACAACACTGAAACCTACAACGCAGACTTCACATCAGACAAACTAACATCGTTCATCTCGGACCTGGGCAATACAGCATCGGGTCCGGATGACATCCACAACCAAATCATTAGACACTTACCCACTGAAACACTTACACTCCTACTAGACAGAAACAACGACATGTGGCGGTCGCACTCCTTACCGGAGTCTTGGCGTCTCGCCACTGTCATTCCTTTACCCAAACCAAACAAAGACCATACACACCCATCCAATTACAGACCAATAGCACTAACGAGCTGTCTGTGCAAATTTATAGATAACATGATCCACAGGCGACTCATGTGGTTTCTGGAGACGACAGGTTCGCTGAGCGGTCTCCAGTGCGATTTCAGGTAATCTCGATCCACTCTGGATCACCTGGTACGCCGGGAGGCCTTTGTACGCGAGACGTTTGCTGAAGGAGGCCACATGATCGTCATCTTTTTTTTACCTAGAAAAAGCCTTCGACACAACCTGGAAGTACGGCATTCTCAGAGACCTGCACGCTCTCGGCATACGCGGTCACCTCCCTGCCTTCATTGGCAATTTCCTGAAAGAACCGTTCCTTCCAAGTCCGTGTCGGATCCTCCCTTTCAGACCCTCACCAACAGGAGGAAGGTCTCCCCCAGGGGAGTATCCTTTCTCCTCTCCCATTTGAAATCAAAAGAGATTCCATCTTAAAAACCCTCCAAAATAGCATAGACAACTCGTTATACGTTGACGACTTCTTGATATGCTGCCGTTCGAAAAACCCTCAACTAAAGTCTATGGAAAGGCAGCTGCAAACGCAACTGCACAAACTTGAAAAGTGGGCAAACAATAACGGTTTCAAGTATTCTCCGTCAAAGACGGTTGCAGTAGACAAATACTTCTGCCGATCAGGCAGACGTATACTGCAGCCGGATTAAACACTATACGGGGAAAGGATTGCCGTCCAGGATCAGGCTCGTTTCCTCGGCGTTATATTCGACAAAAGAACTCACATTCACTTGAATAACCCTTTGCTATCCACGAAATGAATTCATTCTTGAGATACAGAATCTCTTTCAAAATTGAGTCGGACAGACACAAGAGTGAAACGCTGACAGTAGTAGTTACAACATAGAAATCACCCGGTTCGGATAGAAAATTGGAAACCACAAGGTGGGTATCGTTTTGTTCTTTAACATATTTTTTTCCCAGAAAGTCGTACCTTGAGTTACGAGTTTTTGGAATCGTACCCTCGATTTGACTTTATGCAATTGGGAACGCCGTAAAACCTCTACTAATTTTTTTTAACCCATTTCATTTCACCTCTGTGATCAGTTCCCTGGTTATCTGGAGTGGTGAGCGAGTGGCTGACGTTCACATCGTGATTTCATTGAGCACAGAGGTCACCATAGCTTTGGCCTCTCAGGTCATCTACATACCACTAGACAAGGTATGTTAAGCTCATACTACAGTATTTATTGCCCTCAACCTATGTCTGTCTGTCTGTCTGTCTGTCTGTCTGTCTGTCTGTCTGTCTGTCTTTCTTTCTTTCTGTTTGTCTTTCCGTCTGTCTGTCAGTCTTTCTCTTTCTATTGATATATCTCTCTGTCTTTCTGTCTCCCTTTGTCTCCCTCTCCCCCCATCTCTCTCTCTCTTTTCGTACTCATACAAAAACACGCACACACTTACGCACATACTCACACACACACACACACACACACACACACACACACACACACACACACACACATTTCACAAACAGTCAACGCTGTCACTTACCAGCTCGCACCCCTCCTATCCCATCCAAACATCTCCATGGACACAAGGAGACAGCTAATCTCCTCAATATTCATACCAACGTTATGCTACCAGTGCCAGACCTGGATATTAAGTAAAACCAGAATCCTAGCAATGCAAGAGTATACGAGACAGTATGGCTTGGGCCAGACCACGAATCTGACCAATCCTGTGACAGCAAACATGGCTGATCTTAAGAACACCCTGTAAGTGGTGTGCCGCAATAAACTGCACTAATTCAAAATTAACTATATTATTTTTCGTTTTCCTAAAGACACTGAAAGGCAGGTCAATAGGTGGATAAGTAGATCAAGCTTAAGTAGCGTATTTTTCAGTGAAAGTTTGATTCAAAACACGCACCTTTGTATACATCATTAATGAAAGCGTGTGATGTAACTTGGGCATTCCTGATTGCGGTCCCGTGTGCACTCAGTGTCCCTATAGTGTGTTTCTTATTTAGATCTAAACTGATTTAAAATAATATCTAATCTAGATCTAGATATAAAATCTAGATATTTAGATCTAGATTATATCTAGAGATAGATTATCTAGGCTATCTAGAATCTAGATCTAGATCTAGATCTAGAGATCTCTAAATCTAGATATATGATCTAGAGATTCAGTTCCACAATGGCCGCCATGTAAAAAGAAACGGATCCGCAATTGTACAGGAGTGCCGTAAGTTGTGTTTTAAGTAGATCTAGATATGAAACTAAACATGCCAATACTACAGTCAAACAAGGAAATGCAAGATAAATTCACTGTAAACAACTGTACAGAACAAATTCGGCTCCTTAGTAGAAATACAAGACATAGAAAAACAATGGGAACAGCTTACAACATCTATAAATGAGGCTGCAAAAGACGTCATACCAGAAAGGACAACAAAAGCAAAGAAGAAATGGATGAATGAAGAAATTCTTAATCTTATGGAGGAACGAAGAACAAACAAAAACAATCTGGAAAAATATGTGAATCTTCATAAAGAAATCAGACTCAAATGCAATCTAGCAAAGGAGACCTGGTTAAAAGAAGAATGTGAGGGAATGGAAAATCATTCCAATGCGAACTCAAAAGATCTGCACAGAAAAATTAAAGAGGTGTGCCATACATGAACACGTGGATCAACAGGATGCCTCAAATCAAAGGATGGGAATATCATCATGGACAAAGACAAGATACTAGAACGTTGGACAGAATATATCGGTGACCTGTACTATAACAAAAGAGATGAACAAAGAAGAGTGGAAAATAACAACGAGGGGCCACCAATCATGAAAGAAGAAGTTATCAAGGCACTACGAAAGATGAAGAATGGGAAAGCTGCAGAACCGGACAACATTACCACAGAGATGATCAAAGCTTTAGAAGACTTTGGAATCACCACGCTGACAAAACTTCTTAACAACATGTATGCCACTGGACATATTCCATCAGACTTGTCAAAATCTATCTTCATAGCTTTACCAAAGAAACCTAATGCAAACGAATGTGAAACGCATCGTACCATCAGCCTTATGAGACTAACATAACAAAAATACTACTCAGAATAATTATGATGAGAATACGAAATAAAATTCTCCCAGAAATAGCCCAAGAACAGTGTGAATTTATTGAAGCAAAGGGCATTGTAAATACCATAATATGTCATCAGAACAACAATAGAATGTGCCCTAGAAGTTCAGAAAAATCTTCATTTATGTTTTATAGACTACACCAAGGCATTCGACAAAGTTAGGCACGACAAGATCATCGACATGCTGGAAGTCCTCAATATCGACGGGAAGGACTTAAGGATTATCAAGAACGTGTACTGGGATCAAACTGCTGCAATGAGAATAGAAAACGACATCAGCGAGTACATACAGATTAAAAGAGGAGTCAGACAAGGATATGTACGTTCTCCAGACTTGTTCTCTCTGTATAGCGAAAATATCACGAGACACATAAAAGAAATGCCTGGTATCTCGATAGGGGGACAAAATATAAACAATCTAAGATATGCAGATGACACAGTCCTTATATCAGAAGAGGAAAAACACCTGCAGAATCTTTTAAATGTCATGGTACAAGAGAGTGACAACATAGGCTTAAGCCTAAACATCAAGAAAATCGAAACAATGGGGATAAGCAGAAAAACTCCAACCCCAACATGCAATATCAAAACCAATAATATCACCCTCAAGCAAGCACAACATTTTAAATATTTGGGGACCATTATATCATCAGATGGTAGATGACACACCGAAATTAAAATCCGCATTTGCCAAGCAAAAGCAACCTTCCACAAGATGAAACAGATACTAACAAACATCAATCTGTCTCTGGAAACGAGAAAAAAGAGTACTGAAAAGTTACATTGAGCCAATCCTATTATATGGGTGCGAAGCGTGGACAATCAATAAACAGCTGGAAAGAACAATTGGGGCGACAGAGTTGTGGTTCATAAGACGCATGCTACGTATCCCATGGAGAGCTAGAAAAACAAATGAAGAAGTCTTGGTTGAAGAAAATTATAGAAGACAGCTTATGACGAATATAAGAAAGCGACAGGCAAATTTCTTCGGACACACAATGCAGAAAGAAGAATTGGAGAATATTGTAACAACAGGCAAATTTGATGGAAAGAGAGGCAGAGGCAGACAGAAGGAAAAGATACTGGACAAGATGACAACATGGCCAGGAGCACTAAGAACAAGAGACACCATTGCTGCAACGCAAGACAGAGTGAAGTGAAGGTCCATGATCGCCCACGCCAGTCGGCAAGGCACCGGATGATGATGATGATGAGATCTAGATCTAGGTTTAGATCTAGATTGTAGATATAGATAGATCTATTGCAAATGTAGGTTTTAGATCTAGGCTTCCTCGCATCTGGAGATAGTTTCTTTGGTTTAGATCTAGATTCTAGATATTGAAGTCTAGATTTTTTTAAACATAGCCTAGCATGCATTGTTTTCTGAATCTTGAGTGGGAGATTAGCACTGAATTAGATCTTGATCTAGATCTAGATTTTTTGGCAGAGATATGGTGAGTTGTATACAAATCTCTCTTGCTCTTTCTTTCTGTTTCCATTTCTCTCTCTCATTCTCTTTTCCTCGTCTCCTTCATTGTCAATGAATGATTTATGAAACTAGATCTACTTGTATTTGATATGCCAAAATTGTCTAGAGTGTCAATGTTGCTTTTGCTGCTCATAATCGCTTTTGGTGATGTCGCCCTCTACCTTTCTCCATATTAATGATGTTGCTGTTACTGCTGCTCTTGCTCGTGATGTTATTGTCATCATCGTTGTTATTATTGCTCTCTCTCTCTCTCTCTCTCTCTCTCTCTCTCTCTCTCTCTCTCTCTCT